>NC_091433.1:81911868-82211868 GCF_964237555.1 Oryctolagus cuniculus | reverse complement strand
ATTAGTACAGAAATGACAAGAACTTATCATATGCACACTACCAATCATATTCTAAAAATTCAGAGATAAAGTCATTGTTACAGTTGAAAAAACACCAAATAGAAAGAAATACGAGGGTTTAAAACCAAGGCATAATTGTTAATATCTGAAAAACGCCAACACAAATACTTTTAGAAATTTTATGTCTGAATATTGCTAACAACTGGTATACCTGTGTTATCACTGCACTTGCTACTTTACCCCAATTTCTTATCTCACCCATTTTGAGGATGAAAACAGATGGCCTAACTTCTGGTTCACTGCTACTCCTTCTTCCCTTTTGCTACCCGGAGGTGGTGATCAGGAATGTTGTGATGTTTGAGCACATTCCTAAGAAGCACAGGGCCGGAAACAAGGGGAGAGGGTCTTGGCATGTGTTTTGCTGATGGATTTGAGCTTACTCACCCTTGGGGAGAAGGATGTTAATGATTCAGGGTGCTTGGCTCATCTAACCTTTACCCATGTGGAAACTGAAATCTTTATTCCATCCTCCGGCCCCTCAGAAAGCAATCAGAAAGGAAAGGAGTAACATAAATGTTTGATTTCACTTATCATGGTTAAAAGATTCAAGTGTGGGGCTGGCATAGTGCAGTGGGTAAAGGCACTGCCTGAGATGGTGGCATCTCATATGGGCACCAGTTTGTGTCCCAGCTGCTCCACTTCTGATCCAGCTTCCTGCTAATGGCCTAGGGAAAGCAGCAGAAGATGGCTCAAGTGCGTGGGACCTTGCCACCTACATGGGAGACCCAGATGAAGCTCCTGGCTTCAGTCTGGTACAGTGCTGGCCTTTTGGCCATCTGGGCAGTGAACCAGCATAAGAAAGATCATTCTCTGTATTTCTCTCTCACTTTCAAAACAAATAAATAAATCTTTAAACAAAAACACAAACTCTTCTGGTTCTCAGGTACTTTCTCAATTTATCTTAAACCTCCCTGTGTAGTTAGGGACTGAACCCTCCAGAGATAGGTACAAAGTTTTTCCTTAAAATAGTCCATGAAAGAGATTAATTTTTAAAAACCTTACCACTCGTGTATTTTATCTCACTTAGAGTTCTTGCTTTTTTTAAAATAGAATAAATAGATTCACAAAGAAAGAGAGCTTAAAATACAATCTGTTGCTATAAATAGTTCATCTTTAGCTAATGAATGAACTAAGCTTGGAACACATGCTACAAGGCTCATGAACATGATAATTGGACCTCACTCTTGGAAGCACAGTCTTGTGGGTGAAACATTCCCACAGCTGGAATTCATGAAATGTGTGTCATTTGTCCAAACTATTCAGTTCAAGAAACTCTAGAGCTAAAGGAGAAAGGAAGTAATAACCCCTGATAGAAATCCCCACAGGTATGAATGGTAACACTGCACATTCCAGAATTTTTGCCACAATCTTACCTTCTCAAACGATTTTTAAAAATGTGCCATGTGAACATAAGTTGCTGCATGGACATTTGTAACAGCATTACATTTCTCTGCCGTGGGACTTAAGGATAGATCAAATGGAAATTAGCTCTCTTGTTATTGGGTTATTTTTCTATATTCATTTGTTGTGAAGTCAAAAGAACTTGACATTTTGACAGGGAAAAATTATTTCCCATAAAGTACAGCCAGATGACAAAAAATTGCATGTAAAATTGTTTTCCCAGTTCTCATGTTTGCTGTTTTATGATACCTCAACTAGAAAAATTTACAATCATATGGCATGCCCATGAAAACAGAGATGAGCCAATTAACTGGAATCTCCTTTTATCACTGGAGAGAGGAAAAATTTGCAGATTGTTATCTTCATTTTTTTTAAATTTATTTATATGAGAGGCAGAGTTACAGAGAGAGGGAGAGACAGAGAGAGATGTCTTCCACTCCCTGGTTTACTCCCCAGATGGCTGCAACGGCTGGAACTGGGTGGATCCAGGAACCAGGGTCTTCCTCCATGTCTCCCACGTGGATGCAGGTGCCCAAGCACTTGGACCATCTTGTACTGCTTTCCCAGACCATAAGCAGAAAGTTGGGTTGGAAGAGGAGCAGCTGGGACACGAACCAGTGCCCATGTGGGATGCTAGCGCTGCAGGCGGATGCTTAACCTACTCCATCACAGCACTGGCCCCACAGAATGTTATTGTGTAATGACTTAGAATATTATTTAGAAAGAATGTGGAGTCAGAATTCAATTGATCAAAATCTATCCACCATATAGTTTCAAATGCCAGAAGAAAACAAGACTATTAAAGTAACGTATCTCACAGTCATCTTAAAACATATTGAAACAAAGTAGGCAACAAATGAGAACAGTAGGTACCCCCAGTGTCTCCAATTAAAATACACATAGTAAGCTATGAATAATATTCAGAAAATGGGTAATGAGCCAATAGTATATTTTTATGCCAAATTTGAGTAATAGATCTTCTATGTTTAACAAAATAATATGCTGAGTGAAGGCAAAAATAGCTTCCACTAGTTCACATCAAGGACTGGAAATATTGCTAGGACAAGCTGGCCAAATCAGCTCCAGTGTTCAATAAGTCTTTCTGAAAAAGGAAACAGGAAGTCAAACGTTCCATTCTTAATTGTGCTTCACTGAAATTCTGTGCCCAGATTCTCCACCTGACACAGTTAGAAACTTCAGTCTTATCTTTATTTTTCAATGCCACTGGCTCTTGAACAGGTTTACATGAAGATTTTTTTTTAAATATAAGCAAAAATAAAAGAGAGAAAATCTGAAAGCTAAGAAGAGGATTGGACGACAGAAGAAAAGTCATAAACCTAGGTAAATTGGAAAGAAAAGGAAAAACATGGAAAGTCAAGGTGGGAGACATTTTAAAAATTTACCAATTATTACATTTATTTATAAGCTATTAAGAACTCTTTATAAAAATAATTTGGGTAGCACAGTTCTAGGCTTTCCCTATCTTCTGTAGTGGAATGAAACCCCCCTCTGGTGTTAAATCATTTGGAGTTGAATTCACACCGTGTCACTTTCTAGCTTCTCTGCATTACGAAGATTCTTTTGTACCCACGTTTCTTTACCTGAATCTGTTTTATAGATATGTCTAACAGATGTTGCTAGGAAGGACAGTGTAAGCACCGAATGTGAAAACAGAGCACAGAACCTGGCACCCCCAAAGGCTCCATAACCTCTTTATTTCCAAGGCCTGCTTCTCTCTCTGTTAAGCCCCAGGCCTTCCCCCAAGATGTGGAGACTAAAAGGCTGAAATCATTTGCCCCAGCTGCCACCTGGTGGCCCCACAAAATAGTTTCAGAATTGCTGGGCAGAGCAGGGGTAGGAGACCAGAGGAGCCTGCTGGGTGGGACACTATATTGCCATGACAAGGTACATTTCCCTGTCTAAGCAGAAAGGTGCTGAGAACTGCTGGCCAGGGGAGGCATTGCGATGTGGGGAAAACATCTACATGTGTAGGTTCAGTCTGCCGTGTCCTAAATGCCTTGTCCACTTGCTGACAGAAGCTCTTGGCTGAGCTAACAGTTCCCGGGAGGTTTTGCATTTCACAGGATGAAAACACTTCATGGTGGAAGTCATGTCTAATGCCCCCGTGACCACTGGCTCCCAAGGTAAGATTAAATTTTAAATACTGCTCCTCAAACCTGGTAGAATCTCCGTGGTTTCTGACTGTTTTAGAAATATACAGCACCTTATGTTAACACAACACATAGAGCTTTAAAAGATACACTGTTTGATCTTTATCATGACTCAGAAATATCAGAGCTTATTTGTGAGTTTAACACAATATCTGGCACATTTTACATGTCTGATTATATATATATATATATGTATGTATGATTAAATTAATTCATTCCCATTTAATGACTAAAGCTCAGACAGGTTTAGAATAGTGTCGAGGCAACTAGCAAATGCTGGTATTAGAACTACTGCTTTGACCCCAGAGCACGATCCTTCCATTGAGCTGTACTAGCCTTGTCTTGCTGTGAGATTTCTTTAACCATTACAGTGATCTTTCAGGGACAGAGCACACCGGCCGACTTCACGATGACCTGCATCAGCTGTGTTTTAATTACACAGTCCTTGGGTATGTGTTCTCTCACGTACAATGCCGGTTGGTTTAGGGAAAGCGCAGTGTGTGTCTAATGCACACAGGATTGTAGCATCTGTAATTTGAATTGGGAAAGTAGATTTAAGAAGCCTCCCATGGGAAGAGCATTATACTCTCAGAGAGTTGTAGGTCAAGAGGGATTAATTTAGAAGAGGAGGAAATCTTTGGTGTGTAGTGAGCGAGGTTCCTGCGTCCAGTCTTTGAGGGAATCATCTCACACAGGCTGTGTCGTCAGGAGGACAGAACCACACGGCAGGACATATTTCTGGTTCCTACGGTCAGGCAATGGGCTGAATCTGCACCTAGTCTGCATCGTTCAGCCATTTGGTGATGACGGTCCTATCATATCGAGATGACTTCAGACATATGAAAAAGCCTGGAATCGTTTGGGCAGGCCTTTCATCAGTTCTCTTTCAGGCTGTGTTTGCATTATTTTTCTTTTCTCTCATTTTATAACACACCTCAAAGAATTCTAACTTACAAGAAACCTGGGTGAACTTTTTTCCCAACTCTCATTTTGCAGCCACAGGCTGGTCACAGAGGCCAGAGCCCCTGCTTAGCTGGGAGCAAAGCAGGCAGAAATTCTCATCCCCGTGTTTCCCGGGCCACACGTTTTTTCACAGTCAGCAGCATCTTCTTTCTCTCTCTCTTCTGCTTCTGTTCATTTCTCCCTTTTTGCATCCCATCCTCTTAGAATAAGCTGTTGCTTATTTTTTCTGTGGCTGTAGTTGGTTTATACCAATAATTTTCTACTACTCGCCTCCCTCCCCTCCTCAGAATACAGCAGTTTTGTTTTGTTTTGTTTTGTTTTGTTTTGTTTTCCCTCCCAAGGTTTCCTTTGGGCCTAAAGCTTCTATGATGTGCAGTCACTAGAGGGCAACATGATCACATTCAGTTGATGAGGACAAGGCCAGATTCTATGGAAGCACTGCTAGGGAGGTGTAAAAAATGCATGCAGTGAGTCAGATGCAGGGCTCACTATTTACAAAAGGATGCTCATTTATATTGGCCCCTTTCACCTTACCAAGATCTGCTGAGGTGGGTCAAGTATTACTGCCTCTGATTTCAGCAGAAGCAGCCAGCATTCACAGAGGTTAAGTGACTCACCCAAGGTCACAGAAACAGCAAATTACATCCTCCCAGGGAATAGAAAGTTCTACCATAAAACTTCAAGAAGTAGGATTCTATTACTCCAGGATCTAAACCTAATCACGGCCAAGTATCTTTCTAATGCAATCAAACAGGATCCTGAAATTATTTCATGCTGTGCAAATACGAAGTACCTGCTACACAGAAATTTCCAGCTAGAGGGAAGTTGTTTATCATTTTAAGGAAATGAACGTATTTAAACACTTTAGGAATTCCCATAATGAGCCCAGTAATCAGAAATTTGATTACTTTTCCTGAAACTGTCAGTGTTCTCTAGTTATTCTTATTTTTTCTTCCATATGATTTCTTTGGTAAACAAATGCAGGCTATCTTGTCCGATTTTCTCCTATCTGATATTTTAAGCAAAGAAAATAGATAACAATGTAGTTTCCTATTATAAAAAGTCTGGTCTTTGAGAGAATGCCACTCTTTTCTTCTCTCTGTGATTGACTGAATACCGTGCATGCAGGCTGTTTCCAGATCAGGGATATTGCTTATTTGCTTGGTGTTGTCACTGGCAAAACATATTTATAACAGGCAAGACTGTGAAGCTGTGTTTCAGCTGGCCACTTTCTTGTGGGGGTGATACCACTGTTGTATCTCCTCACTGTTCACAGAGCAGGTCCCTTCAAGGGTTGACACCTGGTACTTGCTGATGCAGTCAGAAATCCTGTTTCCAAGGAGTTGGAAGATTTGAGAGCTACGTGTGATGGCTGCAGCAATGGTGGAAGAAGACAGAATGAAATAAAAGTTTTATAGCTATGGGTGCCACTAAAGGTTTGAAAAGACAAAAGCTGTGTGTGGGCTTTGAAGGTAGGTTTGCCCTTGTTGTGACTTGCGGAGACAGCAGAGGGAGAAAGGTCTACGGTTGGTCACCATTTCTTTTCCCTTTCTGTTTCAAGGGATCCACTATTTCAAAGATATATTTCACAAATGATACCAGGTGTGTAATAAAAAATTAATGACCAATTACATAGAATTGTGTAAATTCCAATTGTTGACAATAACTCTTCCTACTGTCATTCATAAGAGGCAAGAAATGGAGGAGCTAAGAAATCAGGAAAGTAAATTCAAAAAGCTTTGTGAGAGCTTACTCATATTCATCTTTATTTTTATCTTTTCTAAAGTCTAGCTATATATAGAGCTAGTACTGTACAATAATGTGAGACCAAATAGTATTAAATTTTATTTTTTGGAGACTCTTGGGTATATATACCATTCAAAAGTGTATACACTTACGTGTATCTTCTTATTTGTGTCCTGGAAGCAGTGTGTGTGTGTGTGTGTGTGTGAGTGTGTGTGTGTGTGTGTGTGTGTGTGTCCCAGTCCCTAGGGACACATTAGCTTAGCTATGAAAGGAATGCTTAGTGAATTCTGAAAAAGGGCAAGTGTTTTGGTAACAAATATTTCAATAACAGAAAGAGAAAGAATTGTAAATGTGAGAATATAGCCCTAAAACTTAAGCAAAACACTAAACATGGTGAAGAGGATAAAAACATGAAAGTGTATGTTCAAGTTCTTTTTCCTTTTAAAACCAGCTTTTCAAAAATAATATAACTTTCTTCTAACAGGGTTAACACAATAGGGATTCATGGGCTCCACATTTAGTCTATAACATCAACAGCAAAATGATGACTATCCAATCAATAAACACTGTAATTACATACCCCTATTTTTCTTAGAGAAAACAAAAAGATTAATTATTCCCTAAGAATTTACAATGTTACAGCAATTTGCAGCCTGAAAATATTATGACAACAAAGCAGTAATTACCTACAGTCCTTGAATAAGGGCTAAGATCTCCAAGAGTATCCATCTCTGTTGATTTGCCACACCCCAGCATTATTAGCATTTGTTTTGTTATTTTAATGTCTTGCTAAGATTCTGAACTCCTGAACTAAATCAAACCTAGAAGCAACGCCACGCTCCAAAGGCAGCCCTTTGTTCATATCTTAGAGGGGAAAGGAAGCAGGTCCCAATTCTCTACTGTGCATCAAAACGGAAAACCTTGTTTCATCCTCCACCCCATGGATGACAGAATGCTGGGAGTGCACATTGCAGTGCCGTAGATCCCCGTGTAACCACAGCTCATCTACCCCAGCGTTCAGCTGAAGCAACATACAACGAACACTACATAGATACGAAATATTCATTACCTTTATTTTCCTAAGTGGCTATAAAAATCATCTGTTTTTTTTTTTTTTCATGCATCCATGGAGTGGAGGTGAAAACTCCAAAGGAGAATTGACTGCTGCGCTAGCACTCTTTTACAGATAAATCACCTTTTTTCATTCTTTGTTTTTTTAAAAACAAAACAAAAAACCACGCGATTTTGTAATCTGTGAGGAACTGTGCTTTGTGGATTGCGATGAATTGCACATTCCCTGGGTAATGCTTCCTAAGTTAAAAGTCCTAGTTTCCAGCAGCATCCAGACGCGACCATGATTGGCTCCACTCGAGGGACGCAGGTCCTGGGATTCCCTCCCAGCCCGCGTCAGTGACATCACGGGCGAGCTCTGCGGCTGCAGGGCTGGAGCGGGGAGGCCGCCGCGCCGCGCCGGGAGGGGCGCGGCTGGGGGTTTCCAGGGACACACTGCGGCAGACGCCCTGCCTCCCTGAGCCACAGTGACACTTCCGCAGCACGGCTGGAGCGAGGGTATTTTTGGAAAATCTCTGCTTCTTAGGTCCGGCTAATTCTGACACCTTTTTTCCCTCCCCTTTTCTTTCAACCAGCATGTTTAGTTCTCCTCAAGTTATGGTATTTCTGGAAATAAGCTTTTTTTTCTGTTTTCATTGCTGATCAGAGTGATCTCAAGCTGCTAACGAGAGTTAAACCTATCTGCACCCCGGTTTTCTAATTCACTGTTCCTCACCCACCAGCCCCCACCAGCTACATTATGCAGGCTGTCAAGGTGGCCGCGGAATACAAGGGCAAATGTTGCTAAGGTAACAGGATGGAAAACCTGTCTGCAGCAGCAAATGCTTTATAACCTGGGGTTTCCCTCATTTGCATTTAAAGTCTCCTGAGCTATAAAATAGCCTCCCAGCATGCCAAGTCCTTGCTGCTAAAATAGGAGGGAAATTTTTTTTTAAAATAATAATAATTGTCACCTGGAAGTCATTGAGCAACTGTACTGCTGTGAGGTGGAACAAGTGCAGGCAAAATATCAGATGCTAATTTTCCACCGTGCTGATAGAGCACTGTACCACCCCCACTGTCTCATCTTAAAGCTGTGAGGAATTCCCTCTCCTTTTTTCTTCCACAATTGCCCTTCACAGCATTCTCCAAGGTTAAACCTAGTGTCTCTCCTCTTTCTTGGTGACCTAGGAATGCTTCATTGCACATTCACAACAAAGGATATCAAGAGTGGTTGGTGACAAAGCTCAGGTTTGAAGCAAGTGGAAAAATCCCTTAGGCTAAGTGAAATGCAGGCATGTTGGTATTACTAAAGAATTAAACAAACAGGATTTGAGAGATGCCTTTAACCAAACAACTTCATAAGATCTGATCATTGCATTCAACACAACCCCAATGTAATTTTAAGAATGAGCTACAGTAACCAAGCAGCAGAAACTGCACTTTACTCATTTTTTAAAAAAACAAAAAGGATTGCATCAGAGTATTTTCAGATGAAATATATGAAGCACTTGCCAGCGTTTCACCCCCACCACACGGGGCTCCTCAATGTTATGAACAGAGCAGTAAAAGAGATGCTTATATCCCAGACAAAAAGGCAGATTCAAAAATGGCTTTTAACAATTACAGGAACTGAACGCTGGGTGATACGTGACTGACAGGTGAAGAGAAGCACAGAAATGATGGTGCTTTTGGCAATAGGGCATGATACTCTGAGTGGAGCGTTTCGATAGCTTTTGGCATGGCTTTGTTAAAAGAGTTCTGTATGCCTGAAGCCCGAATGTAGATTTCTTTATTTATCTTCCAAAGCTCTACAAAACCCCATCATGAAGAGGAGCTGTGAGATGAGAGCTGTTTTAGGTACCAGGGATGACATTGACTTTCACCTGGGTAACATCTATGACATCCGTTTGTTATGATGCAAATGAGAACCACATTGACAGTCACAGTATCATCTAAGCAACTCGGTTGTGAATCCCAAAATCAACAGGAGTGTAGTTTAAACCCAACTAGAATTCATGACTTCTAGAAGATCAATCAGATTTTAATAGATTTTCAAAAACATATTTCTGAATCATTTAAGCAGCGAAAGCTGCCTTGTTATCACACAGTTTAAAACTACCTGCTGCAGGGTCTGGCCAAAATTATCTACTCATTAAACATCTGGATCTGAATCTGTCGTGACCAGGGGTGCTGACGCGAACTTCTCATCTAAGATCCTGGCCACCAACAAAAGTCCTGCCCTTCCTCTCTGGAGCACAGGCTGGTTCCTGATTCTGTACCAAAAGAGGATCAGCTGTACTTGGCATCCTTTAACCCCCAAACACTGTCAAAGGCAGGCCTTAAATAGTCTGCTTCTGCATAGACACAATAAAGACGTGACTCAGAAAGTTAACGTTTGGAAGGACCACAGAAATCATCTGACTTGGCAGCTGCTTCTTACAGATGAGGATACTGCATTCCAGAGCAGGGAAGCACCTGCTTCTCGGAGGCTCAGCAAGGACACCCACTCCTAAACTTCATTTCTCACCGACTGCGCAGAAGCAAGAGCAGCATCTACAAACTCGGGCACCTGGGACTCCTTGTAGTCCCCCCTGCCTGAGCTGTGACTCAGAGTGGTGACCCAAAGTCAGCGTCACCATGTCGAGTTTGTCCTGGGGAAGCTTCCTGATCTGAGCATGGTCCAATAGCAAGAGTGACGGACAGATCCTTGGAGCAGTGCAGGCCCAACTTAACTTCTGGTGTCAGGGGTACAACTCTCCAATCACCTCCAGTCCCCATCACTTCTGACTGTGTTCCACCTGACTCACTTCCATGGTCACACATTTGCATGGGGTCCCAAATGCTGAACTAGAATCAGATTCCCTGGTCTGAATATCTCCACTCTTGCTCAAGAACTTACACTAATGCCTATGGCTTCAGAACGCTATTGATAACTGTTCAAACATGGTTAACAAGAAGGTGCTAAGGTATACAGGAAAGACTGGAGTTCTAACTTCATTCACAGGTTTTGCTAAAATAAGCCATGGTACCATCATCTGCAAATACCCCTCATTTTATCAGTGTTGGCTAGGGAGGGAGATGAGCAGGGACCATAGTTTATGTAACTGTATTTGTCTGGAACTTACATGAGAACATGATACATACTAGGGATACCCTGCCTAGAGTAAAAAATTCATGAGGTCAGTAACTACTGCCTCTTTTGTCTAGCAGTGTATCCCAGATAGCTAAAATGTTCCCTGACACATTCTAGGGACAGAGTCAATATGTTTTTGAAATTTTAAATTGAATTTTAAAAATAATGAGTAAATTGGATATAGGAACATTTTTGGCAAAGGAGTATTCTTCATTGTGGATGATGACTCCTTCCCTTTTCCCTGATTTTCTCCTTACTGGTGATTTCATAATGGCTAAACTTTTTCATGTACTGTGTGTGTTTTAAAAAGAAGAGTATTATAGTCCAGAAAAGGTTAGGAGTTACAACAACTCGATCCTATAGTAGATTACAAAGTAAATGATTTCTTGTGGTACTAAGTAAAGTCTTCCAGGGGAGGTTGGAAATAACCAGCTCACGGTTTTGAACATCTGGTGGGCATTCTGTTAGGTGTGGGCAGTCACGAGTGCCCCTCTTTAGTGGGGCACTGCAATCTTATGGGAGCTTTTCTCAGACCAGTTCAGTCAGAATCTCTGGGCTGCCCTGGCTTTAATAAGTACTCCCAAATTATTTTTTAAAAAGACTTATTTACTTAGAAAGAGAGAGAGAAGGACAGACAAAGAGAAAGAGTAATCTTTCATCCACTGATTCACTCCCCTGATGGCTGCCAGGCCAAAGCCAGCAGCCAGGAGCTTCTTCTGGGTCTCCTACATGGGTGGCAGGGGCTAAAGTACCTAGTCCATCTTCCACTGCTTTTCCTAGAACATTAGCACGGAGCTGGATCAGAAGTGGGGCAGTCAGGACACGAACCGGTGTCCTTATGGGATGCCAGCATCACAGGCAGTGGCTTTACCCACTACGCAGCAACATGTGACCACCAAGTAGTTTAAATGAGGAACTAAAGTTCAGAACTGCAGCCTTAAAGACAAATGATAACCTAGTTTAGGAAGGTGATAATTTTCATCAGGCAGACTCCAACTAGCAGAATTTGCATTGTAAACTGGATATATTAGTTAAGTTCTCCAAAGAAACTTAACCAATTCTATTATTTGTTATCCTATAATAATAATAGTAATAATAATGTAACTATAATAATAATAATAAATAGTAAGAATAATAATAATTTAACTATAACATCTATTATACCATACATATTTATTATATAATATAAAACACTCTGCGGGAGGCCAGCACCATGCACAATAGGTTAATCCTCTGCCTGTGGCACCAGCATCCCATATGGGTGTCGGTTCTAGTCCCAGCTGCTCCTCTTCCAGTCCAGCTCTCTGCTGTGGCCTGGGAGGGCGGTGGAGGATGGTCCAAGTCCTTGGGCCCTGCACCCCATGGGAGACCAGGAGGAAGCACCTGGCTCCTGGCTTCAGATCAGCACAGCTCCAGCCATTCCAGCCATTTGGGGAGTGAACCAGCAGACAGAAGCTCTTTCTCTCAGACTCTCCCTCTCACGGTCTGTAACTCTAGCTCTCAAATAAATAAATAAAAATCTTTAAAAAAAAAAAACACTCTGCTAGTATTTTCTACAATGTGCTTAGGACACCGTCATTTGAACAAAGTCAAAAGGTTTCTTTCTGCTAGGATTCCTTAGTGCCTCTGATGGGATAATGTATGTAATGCATCACTACAGACTAAATATAGTTTCAGTAGATTCAGACTTTGCCCCTTACTACTGGGTGACCTGGGAAAGTTGCTTACCCTCTCCAAGTCAGTTTCCTCATGTGCAAAAACCCAGTACAAGTGTGTGAAGATGTAGTGAAATGAGGTGTGTGAAGCATGGAGTGTGATGTTGGGCACACAGCATATACTCAGAAATGTCAACAGTCGCCGGCGCCGTGGCTCAATAGGCTAATCCTCCACCTTGCGGCGCCGGCACACCGGGTTCTAGTCCCGGTCGGGGCGCCGGATTCTGTCCCGGTTGCCCCTCTTCCAGGCCAGCTCTCTGCTATGGCCAGGGAGTGCAGTGGAGGATGGCCCAGGTGCTTGGGCCCTGCACCCCATGGGAGACCAGGAAAAGCACCTGGCTCCTGGCTCCTGCCATCGGATCAGCGTGGTGCGCCGGCTGCAGCGGCGGCCATTGGAGGGTGAACCAACGGCAAAGGAAGACCTTTCTCTCTCTGTCTCTCTCTCTCACTGTCCACTCTGCCTGTCAAAAAAAAAAAAAAAAAAAAAAAAAAAAAAAAGAAATGTCAACAGTCAAGTGTGGACTTCTCTAACTTTCTCAGGATGGCCACAATGGTAATAATGTGTAGAATCAGTCCAGTTTACACTGAAAATGGGTGACTGTCTCTCATGGTAATAATTATAAGCAAGAGGAGCCATGGGGCCAGTGCTGTGGCACAATGGGTTAACGCCCTGGCCTGAAGTGCTGGTATCCCATATGGGCACCAGATCGAGACCCAGCCGCTCGACTTCCAATCCAGCTCTCTGCTAAGGCCCAAGTCCCTGGGCCCCTGCACCCGCTTGGATCGGCACAGCTCTAGCTGTTGTGGCCAATTAGGGAGTGAACCATCAGGTGGAAGACCTCTCTTTCTCTATGCCACTTCTTTCTCTGTGTAACTCTGACTTTCAAATAAATAAATAAACTAAAAAAAAAATTCAATGCCTCCTGAGCTTTTAATGACCACAGAACTATTTCTGCTCAGTTTTATAAAATCAGTATTCTGGAGAAGAGATAAGTGAGATGCTGTCTTATACGAAGAGAAGATATTGTAATTTCTTTCCAATGTTAGCCCAGTTAAATATGGATTTCAGTAAACAATACACATTGTAGTATAAGTAAACATAAGATATAATTATGCTAAAATGATGTGTTATTTCTTTGAATTCTAATTTGGCAGGGTGTCCTCTATTTGATCACACAATCCTATCTTAAGGGAAGACTTCAAGTTCATTTAAAATATCTACCACAGAGACCTGAAGGTAGGGAAAGGGAGTGAGGCAATTGACCAAGTCAAAATATCCCAAAACTCATAATTTCCTTAGCACTTTCCTCATTTTGCTCTCATTTGCATATAGCATTTTAGTTATTTCCCCCATTGGGTTGTTAGTTACAAGAGTAGTACTTACTTTATTTCCTTCTTAGTGTTTGGAGAATAAGAAACCTCCAGCAGGCTCCTGTTTTTGAATTAAGTTCAACCATTGCTTTTCTGATTTTTATTTTTAAAAAAGTTCTTCATAGAAAATTTGAAGAAATACATAAAAGGAAAAAGAACTCTTTGTAATGCTAATATCCAAACAAAAGTAATGCTAATATTTGTGTAACTTACCAGCTAAATGAGAATTAAATAGTTTTTTACAGCATGATTTTAATGGATATATAATACGTATTTAATCACCATTGTTTCAATATCGCTCTGTTGAAAAATATGATATAAACATGCTTAAAGATAAATCTTTGCAGAGTGTGCCACCTCTAAATATGCCACTTTGACACAAGGGTTATTGGGAGGTAAAAGTAATTGAAAAGAAGGCCAGCACCACGGCTCACTAGGCTAATCCTCCACCTTGCGGCGCCGGCACACCGGGTTCTAGTCCCGGTCGGGGCACCAGATTCTGTCCCAGTTGCCCCTCTTCCAGGCCAGCTCTCTGCTGTGGCCAGGGAGTACAGTGGAGGATGGCCCAAGTGCTTGGGCCCTGCACCCCATGGGAGACCAGGAGAAGCACCTGGCTCCTGCCATCGGATCAGCATGGTGCGCCAGCTGCAGCGCGCCAGCCGCGGTGGCCATTGGAGGGTGAACCAAGGGCAAAGGAAGACCTTTCTCTTTGTCTCTCTCTCTCACTGTCCACTCTGCCTGTCAAAAAAAAAAAAAAAAAAAAAGTAATTGAAAAGAAAGAACAGATACAAGGAAAGCTTTCTGCCTTATTTGCCTAAAAGGTAGGGGCGGTTGTTTGACACAGCAGGTAGAGCTGCTGCCTGTGACATCAGCATCCCATATCAGAGTGCCTCTTTAAGTCCAGGCTGATCTGCTTCCGATCTAGCTCCCTGCTATACACCTGGGGAAGCACTGGAGGATTTCCTGAGTACTTAAGTCTCTGCCACCCATGTGGAAGACCCAAGTGGAGTCCCTGGCTCCTGACTTTAGCCTGGCCCAGTTCTGGCTATTGCAATCATTTGGAGATGGAAGATATCTCTCTCTGAGACTTTACCTTATGAATGAATGAATGAGTGATTGAATGAATGAATAAATCTTTAAAAAAGGAAAAAAGTAGAACCAGAATATAGATTTACAAAGGTATCTATTCTTCCCTATTAAGAGGGACAAAATTTAATCATTAGGAGACACTTTAGATCCTTATCAGCCTTATGTAGCTGGTACTAGAGAAATCTACATAAATTTCCCTAACCAGTCTTTACCTACCATAAATTCCCCATATAGTTTCCCTCCTTCAATTTGCAACCTTTAAAACTCAAAGTCCTTTCTCTTTGCCTTGTCACTCCTTAAAACTGTACTGTTCCTCCGCTAAGATGCTATAGAAACCCAAGCTCTACCCAGCCCTTTGCATCACTACCCACTTCCTAGGGCACCCATGTACAAGTGCAATGCACATGCTAACTTCTGTTTTTCTCCTGTTAATATGCTGTGTTTCAGTCCAATTTACAGGATACTTCACAGAGAATCTAGGAGGGCAGCAGGGAAAAAATTTTTCCTCCCTTATCATTTCCAACTCCTTAATTGAAGTACTTAAAAATCAAGAGTGTCATTGAGTGGGAGATACTGCTACCCAAGGACAGATTTTCTTTGGAGTACCAATGAGATCCAAATTGTCTTATGAATAGACAAAAAAAAAAAAAAAAAAAAAAAAAAACTGAACAGTCACCATAAAAGAAATTGTAAGTCAGACTATGATCTAGTCCTGTGTCCCATCACACATAATCATATGTAATTCCCTTAAACTCTCAAGAACAGATAACAACTCCAATAATCAAATTATTCCAGAGTTTAGAATCTGAAGCACTCAACTCATTTTACCTGTCCAAAACACCCTGATACCAGTCACTGCACAATATAAATTTAAATAATCTCCAACATGATTGTAGAATTTATTAAAGCAAAATTAGTAAATCATATTAACCATGTATTTAAAGAATAAAACAAAAACCAAGAGGTTTTTTTTTTTTTTATTTCAAGAATAAGTTCATTACAGGCAGGCATGTAACCTAGAAATTAAGATGATATTTAAGATGCCCACATCCCACATTGGAGTAAGGAGTAAGGGGGTTCAATTCCCAGCTCTGGTTCCTGATTCCAGTTTCTTGTTAATGTGGACTCTGGGAAGCCGTAGTGATGGCTCCAGTAATTCGGTTCCCATCACCCACGTGGGGGATTTGGATTGAGTTCCTGGCTCCCAGCTTTATGAAGTCCAGGGGACACTGAAGCCATCTGGGGTATAAATGAGGATGGGAATACTTGCTCTCTATTTGTTTCTCTATCTCCCTCTTGGTCCCTCTGCCTCACAAATTAAAAAAAATAAAATACTTTTCAGAGAACAAGTTGATTCCAACTAGGAACTCAATTTACATTTTATATCTTTAACAGAATAAAACTAGTCCTGATAATAATCCTTAGTGATGAGTTAAATAAAACCTATTCCATATAATAAAGCATAGCTAAAGGAAGCCTATGGCAAACATATTACTGGTATTGCCCAATGGAGTAGTTTACTAGCCACATGAAACTAACTTTAAATTCATTAAAAATTTAATTCTTCACTCATTCTAGCCATATTGTAAGTACTCAATGTGGCTAATAATGACAACACTAAACAGCACAGAAAGTTCTATTTGGCAGTGTTTCTATAGACAATCCAGAAACATACTCCAGGTATAGATGGAGCTGTTATAAATATTTGATAGGGAATAACTTTGCCAAGAGCTTTTAAAATGTCTGACACTATTTTAGGATTTTTATATGCATTATCTTTTGTAATTCTCATATAGTAAAATACTATATATTCTAAATATTAACATTTTTCCCATTTGATAACCATGAATTCAATGCACAGTCAAGAGGTTCAATAAATCAAACTTACACAGTTGGTAAGTGGAAGATCTGGGATTCAAAATCAGGAAGTCTGACTTGGAGAGAACAGTTCTGTTTGTTTTTTCTTTTAAATTTTCTTTATTTATTTGAAAGGCAGACATACAGAAAAAGAGGCAGAGAGAGGTCTTCCATTTACTGGTCCATTCCCCAAATGGCCACAATGGCCAGGGCTGTGCCAGCTTGAAGCCAGGAGCCTGAAACTCAGGCAGGGATCCAAGCACAAGGGCATCTTCCAATGCTTTTCCAGGCGCTTCAGTATGGAGCTGAGTCAGAAATGGAGCAGCTGAGAATTGAACCAGTGTCCATATGGGATGCAGGAATAGGGTTAACCTGCCATGCCACAATGCCAGCCCTTAAAAGCATAGTTTTAACTGCGAGGGTCCACCATGCCCTTGTGTTAAAGCTGCAATCCCAATGCATGGGAACAGGATGAGATACTTACTAAAATGTGTTTGATAATGGCTGTCTATGTGGGAAAAAAGCTAAATAAAAGATGTATAGTATATTTAAAAAGCTTAGCCATAAATATATAAATGGATTAAAAATAGAGTTATAAAAAATTAAAATCTCAAAAGCTCTAGAAGTCAATACTTTTATGCTCTTAGGGATAGTACAGGGGAAGGAAGTTTCTAAGGAAAACCAAAAATCAAAAAGTTATAAATGAGAAGATTGGCAAAAAGAAGTGAATGAAAAACTAAGACCTGCTATTTGATGAAAAAACTATAGTCAAGGTAGTTGTAGATAGTAATGAAAAGGAAGAAAGTACTTGAAACATAAAGTTTTAATACTTACAAAGAAGTCACATCAATCTTTTAGAAAAAAACAAACAGGCAAGTATATGGGCAGATATTTCTGTGATAAAGAAACACAAAGGACCAAAACAAGCATGGAAAGAGGGGCAGGCATTTGGCTTAGTGGTTATAAAGACTTCGATCTGGATACCCACGTCCCACATGGGAGTTGCAAGAATGCAGGACTGGGGTCCTTCCTCTGCTTTTAATCCCAGCTTCTGGCTAATATACACCCTAGGAGGAAGCAGGTGATGGGTCAGGTGGTTGGGTGGGATTCCTAGATGGGTATTCTTGGCACTCAATTGGCCTAGCCTAGCTCTGGCAGTTGCAGGCATTTGGAGAGTGAACCAGCACTAAGTCTCTCTCTCTCTCTCTCTCTCTCTCTCTCTAGGCCTATGTTTCTCAAATGAATAAAATAAATTTTAAAAAACAAAGATACTCAAATTCGCTAATAATGAGAGAAATACAAAATAAAACAAGAAACTATAATTCATCTGTTAGTCTGGATAATTTTCTAAGGCAATTAGATGCAGTGTTAGAGCGAGGGGACACAGAACTCCTCATAAATTGCAAATAATTGTGTAAACTGATATGCCCTCTAGAGGGTTATGCCTATTAAATTTTAAAATAAGGATGTCTTTGGCCCAGCAATTCCACTTTTGGGATTCTAACAAGTCAGAAAGATTTACGTACAAGGGATATTCTTCGCATAGTGACTTTGTTTATAAAATGGAAAAACTATA
The DNA here is from genome assembly GCF_964237555.1 of Oryctolagus cuniculus. Lineage (NCBI taxonomy): Eukaryota > Metazoa > Chordata > Mammalia > Lagomorpha > Leporidae > Oryctolagus > Oryctolagus cuniculus. The sequence continues at coordinate 82,193,733 of NC_091433.1, read as the reverse complement.
AACAACTTATATACCCATTAATTAGTGAATGATTAAATAAATCAAGCTTCATCCATGCCATGACATGACTTGCACTCCTTGAAAAGAATGAAATGCATGCATCTGGCAGTTGGAACAATCTCTAAGATATATTGTTTATGTGAAAAAGCAAAGCAAAACAGAACCACTGTCCCTGAACTCCAATTTATCTGTGCTTACACTTGACAGCAAAAAGGCGGTAAGAAAAAAACACCAACAGGCTACCATGGTTATCTTGGAGAAATGTGATTTGAGAGAGAATTATAAAAAAGAAAATGTATTTTCGTTTTTCTCATTATATTTATAGTTTTAAAGCTTTATGAAGAGGGTATTTTAATATTTACCAAATGAAAAGCCACAATAAATGTATTTAATATTTTTAGTATGTACCATCTTTTCTCCCTCAATTCCTCTTCCGTTTTCTGAGGCAGGCAGTCTCTCCGTGAACAGAGAGGTAAGAGACAGTATCACATGAGTGAGTGGTCTTGGACTGCCACTCTAGACAGAGACAAGCTGAGTTCAACAGGTATTGGCAGCACTTCTTGCTGCACTTGGGGTCTTATAAACCTCTTCTCTGGTTCTCAGAAAATCTGAGGAGCAACTGCAGCTTCCTCAAAGATCTACAACACCCTTTCAAGGAGTCTAAGAGGGCAAAACACTTTTAAAACAACACCAATGTGCTCTGCCATTTTCACTCTCTCTCTTTTAATAAACTGACAGTGAAATTTTCCAGAGGATGCAGGACATCTGATGATGTCACTGCTCTAGTGACTACTAGAATATGTACTTGCAAATTCCCGAGTTTTAGAACTTACCTAGATTTAATTTCTACTATGAAAAAATTGATAGTTATAAATAACATTTTTAAAAGATATCTTTTAGGATCTTAGGGAACAAAGGCGTTCTTAGGTAATGAAGTTTAAGTATTGGTGCACTGTGACATTCTTACAACACAGTGGGGCTTCATTCATAATTTCTTTAACAGTGAGTCCTTACAAAATACTTGTTTCTCAATGGTCTTCATCATATTGTGTAGGAACCATGTGAAGAAATTTGTTTACAGAAGGTAAGTTTGAAGATCCAAAAAAAATTATCACTCAAAATTAAGAAATGGACTCAATTCCTTTCCACATGGGTTTACCCTAGATCACGGGGTCCCTAGACAGCATCCAGGAGATGCAGAGGGTGAAGCCAGCCTCACCACCTGACCAACATGTGCCTCTTTAAAATGAGTCAACACACCTCCCTTCCCTTCCCTAACGCCTTAACATCAAAGAAAGAAACTCACAAGCAGATCATCTCCAAGAAGATGCACAACTTGATCATTAAAAAAGTAAATTTTATCTTTCAAAATAATCCTTTCAGATTTCTTTAGATAATCACTAGGCAAAACTTCCCTCCTGTGCTCATTTCACACCCTCCTATATGAAATACTATGCAGCGCATGCTTGTAATGGAAAATTCAAATGATCCTAAAAGTTATTTGTAAGTGTATAGTAACACAGAACTGTTCTGTCGCTCCCCGTCTTCGTGGAGGAACGACACAGGACCCTGCGCTGTTCTTTCGTCTGCTCGGCCCTCCCCGGGTTTGCTGCTGGTTCTTCTCGGGTTGGCTACTATCCCTTCCACCTCCGTGGAAGGGCAGTTCCCCCTGGCCACATTCCCCACTTCCGCAGGGGAGCGGCACACCGCCGGCCGGCTCTTCTCGGGGGCTGCACGGGTGTTCCTTCAGCTAAATGTTCCCCTTAGATGTTCCTGGCGCATGCTGTCTCTCTCCTCCTTTATAGTCCTCCTCCGCCAATCCCAACTCGGCTGCCCACACACCGAGTACGCTGCTCTCCAATCAGGAGCAAGTCCTACAGTTAATTGGTTGAACTGGAGGCAGCTGTGCGGAAGCTGTTTACTTCTCTCCCAGCGCCATATTGTGGGAGAGCAGATGCATAGAATAAGTCTTAATTCCAGTAACTCGGTCTAGTCCGGATTGTTCCCCACAGATCCCCCTTTCTTTTTATTTTTTGGCGTTGATACGCGCCTGTCTTCGGTGTCCTGCAGCACACACTCTGCTCTACTTGCTAGAGTTGCCACAGGTTCTTACACGTCCTATCAGGCAAACCGAATCTGGGTCCTCTCTTCGCCATGTTGTAAGGAGGTTTTTAGGCGCTGATGCGTGCCTGTGTTCGGTGCCCTGCAGCGCATGCTCTGCTCTGCCTGCAGGGGCTTACAAGCCCTAACAATCAGGCAAACCGAATCCAAGCCTTCTCATTGCCGAATTGTGGGGGAGACTTATTAGTGTTGGTTCGTGCCTATCTTCGGTGACCTGCAGCTCATACTCTGGTCGAGCTGCTTGCTGGTGCTTATCGCCTTAATCAGGCAGACTGAATCCAAGCTTTCTTATTGCCATGTTGAGGGGAGGCCTTTCTATTTCTCTATTTCTCTATCTCCGGGCATTCCTATTTCTCCTATTTTACTTTTATCTTCCAGCATTCCTATTTCTCTCACTTTGCTTCTAAACTTCTATTTCTCTTATCCCCGCAGCTTCCCGGCGCCTCGCCCTGCTGGCAGCTTCACGGCTCCGCGCAGCTTCCCGGCGCCTCGCCCCGCCCCGAGGCTGCTTCTCGGCGCCTCGCCGGCTCTGAGCCGCTTCAGCCTCTCTCATCTGCGCGGCTCGGCTTTGCGCGGCTTGGCTTCGCGCGCTCCGCGGTCTCCACGCCCTTCGCGTCTGCACCACGGCCTCGCGCCAGCCCTGTTCCCTATCTACTCACGCCCCGTGCTCTCTCTGCACGCGGCGGCTTCCGCGAGTAACACAGCGTAGCTTACGTGTCCGCCACTAGCATTCAATCTAAGTTCCCCGGGCTAGCCTGGCGAATTCAACCCAGCATACGTCTCCGCCCCACAGTTTGGCTTCCCGTCCTTTGCTCCCCGGGCTAATCAGACGGATCCCAATCTGGCTTACGTTTCAGCTTCTGGTTTCAACTTTTCGCCCCCCATTCCCGGGCTAACTTGAGAATCCCAAAGTGTCTTTCGTGTCCGCCTTGGCCTGCCCCCCGCGGCTTCAATTTCCCTAACATTTTTCTCTACCCGGTATGTTTCCTTAAGTTTTCTTCCAACAATATTCCTCTCATTTCTCCTGGCTACTCCCCACAGTCCGTATCCGAGTCCAAGCCTCCTCCAGGTTTCACTTTCGCTTTCAATCTCCTAGCTTCCCCGCCATAGTCTGCATCCGAGTCTATGAAAGCTTTCACTTTCGCTTTCAATCCTAACTTCTTTCCCACAGTCCATATCCGAGTCTAGGCCTAGGTTTTCAATAGCTTCTTCCGGCACCTTTCTCGTCCGGCTTTCCCCTAGGCTCTTCGCTAGTCTCTCTCTCCGGTATTTTCCTGCTTCTTCCCGTTTCTTCCCTCCTAGGTTTCCTATCCGTCCTAGGTTTCCTAATCCGAGTCAGGTTTCCTATCCGAGTCACGGCACCATTATGTCGCTCCCCGTCTTCGTGGAGGAACGACACAGGACCCTGCGCTGTTCTTTCGTCTGCTCGGCCCTCCCCGGGTTTGCTGCTGGTTCTTCTCGGGTTGGCTACTATCCCTTCCACCTCCGTGGAAGGGCAGTTCCCCCTGGCCACATTCCCCACTTCCGCAGGGGAGCGGCACACCGCCGGCCGGCTCTTCTCGGGGGCTGCACGGGTGTTCCTTCAGCTAGATGTTCCCCTTAGATGTTCCTGGTGCATGCCGTCTCTCTCCTCCTTTATAGTCCTCCTCCGCCAATCCCAACTCGGCTGCCCACACGCCGAGTACGCTGCTCTCCAATCAGGAGCAAGTCCTACAGTTAATTGGTTGAACTGGAGGCAGCTGTGCGGAAGCTGTTTACTTCTCTCCCAGCGCCATATTGTGGGAGAGCAGATGCATAGAATAAGTCTTAATTCCAGTAACTCAGTCTAGTCCGGATTGTTCCCCACACTGTTCAGTTCCAATGGGTGGATTATATAGTAAGAAGACTTCATAAAACTGCTAAAATGGTACTGAAATGAGCTTTTGTTCACTCTTTTACTTACTAATCCGTCTTAAATTTAATACTAATATTTCTGTCTTATAACAGGAACAGTGATGATTTATGGTAGATATATTTTGTTAGGCATGCATTGTTTAAATATTCCATACAAAGGAATCCATCTAATTCATAGATTCCATTTGCATGAATCAGCTTTTTCTTACTACAACAGAACACCTGAAATAAGTGACTTGTGAAGGAAAGAGGCTGATTTTGGTTCATGGTTCTGGAGACGCACTGTGTAAGAACACGCAGCTCTGTTGGTTGGTCTCTCATGAGGGTGGCAGATGGCAACATCTAGCTGGATGAGGAAGAAGGATAGAGCCAGAAAGCAGAGAGAAATATGTGGCCCAACTTGACCTTTATAACCAAGTCTCTCAATGGAACTACCACCCAAAGACATGGCCCAAATGATCTAAGAACCTCCCTTTAGCTCGACACTCTAAATATCATAATTGGATCGAGTTTCTAACCTCTTAGGATTTTGGGGTTTCAAGTCTACATAAGTTCAGCAGAAGAATCATGTTCAAACTATAGCACCATTAGTATGCTTTTAAGGGTACTTCAAAGAGTTCATGGGAAAATGGAATTAAATTTATTTTGGTGCAAAAACATCTGAAATCTGTTCATAGCTTTTCCATAACAAGTATTTTCCATGAACTTTTGAAGACCCCTTATAATTCAGGTGCAGAAACTGAAGAGTAGAGAACTTAACTAATTTTCTGCAATTATGCTAGTAAATGGCAGACATAGGCAAAGCCAGCGATCTTAACCTCTGTCTCTATCTTGCACATCTATAAAATCTATGCTATGCATGCTCATTATGAAAAATTCAGACAATATTGAAAGATATGTACAAGAAAACAAAAATCATCAAAAATGTTTCAGAAAGATAATTATTTCAGGGGTATTCATATTTCTCTAGGTATTTTTGGTACATTAAAATTTCCTGAGGTTAAGAATGCACATATTTTTCACTTAATATTGTATTTATTATGCTTCCCATATACTTACTATTGCCTTTTCTTAGACATTTAGGTTGTTTAAAGTTTTTCCCTACTATAAATATCACTGCAATGAGCATTTCTATATGAGGGGCTTTGAAAGAGTTCATGGAAAGTGTGTATTATGAAAAAACTATGTATAGATTTCAAAAGAAATTTTTGCACCAAAATAAATTAACTTTTAATTTCATTTTTCCAAAAATTTTTTGAAGTTCTTATAAGTCGTATCTCAATGCCTAGGCTATCTTCTTTTATAACTATATTTTCTTATGAGTACATTGTTCAAAAAAAATTAAACCAATTTCCACTCTTACCAACAATGTACCCATTTCCTTCCAACCTTGATTACACTGAACAATTTTATTCTCTGTCAAATGATAGGTGAAAAATGACCTCTGAACCATTTCATCTGTTTCTAATACAGTTAAGGAATCAAACTAAATAGGATTACTCAAGAGTTATGAGTACACACACACATTAGACAGAGACCTAGGCATTCCTTTGCTTATGCATTAACCAATCTGTGAAAAATCATGTCTCGTTTCCTAAACCATCTGTTTCTCTTCCCATTAGGTCAACTCTAATCCTGTTACACCAAAGGATGGTATTGTATGGGCAAATAAACGTGATTTTGCTTCCCATAAAGGGAGTGAGAATGTCTGCTATTTAACATAGTATAATTAGGTAGAAAGCTTTAGGAACAGTATGAGGAGTAAAAGATTATTATTTTAATGGGCTAGAGAAGCGAGTTTCTCACCACTAAGATCCTATTCACCGTGAATGATTGGCCTATAAACCACTCCCGGCTGTGCTGAGTCAAACAGTCAGATATTTTTAACTCTGGATTTCTTTTCTCAGACTGTCTAATTGGATTCTTAAAATTTGTTATTAGATGGAAATAGCAAACTGGCACTACAGGAAGGCTCCCGATGTGCTCTTATGATGTTTCTATAGTTTTTTCCAGATTTAATCACGTTTCATTCATCAAGATTAGCAAGAAATTGAGAAGGAAACAGATTGCGCCCCATCGAACTGGCAAGCAGAGAGCAGCAGCTTGGACCAGCCAGAGACGTCCCACAGGGTAGAGTGGAAGGCAACCAAAGTAACAACGACCCCCAAAAGAAAACACAAAGGAGGCCTTCAGTAGTGGCTTCCGAACATCTTCTAAAACTCGCATGTGTTTTGCTTTTTCTGCCATTTTTTTCTAATCACATTAATGTTAATTAAATTGTTGAAAAAAGAGATTTAAAATTATCTATAATATCACTCCACAGAGCCAACCACATTTTAATGAGTTTATTTCTCCAAAAGGCATTATAAAAATTTATTTTAACAATGTGATTTCACATACCTTTGACATCTACCCATAAACCAGAATAAGGAACACAGTAGCATTCAGACTACCGAAGAGGCTACTGAAATAGGTACTATGCATTAACTAACAAAGGTGAACTATGGTGAAATCATTTTAGTAAGGCACAGTTCTTCCTTTCACAGCAATAAGGAAAATAACTCTGCTGGTGGAGGGGCCCTATATTGATAGTAATAAAATTCCAAATGGTGACAAAGAAGGTAAAGAAAGTAGTCACCCATACTTAAAGGAGAAAAAAGCAAAAGGGAGCTTCGGTCTTAGTCCCAAGATCAACAGCTTTACAAAGATAAAATTAAAAAAAAATTCTCAGTAATTTATAGAGGTATTGATCCCCAATATCTCTTCTTCTCTTTCCATGCTTCCCCCCTTTTTAATCCAAGTATCGAATTAACATCCAATTTAGCATTATATCCTTCAGGACATGCACTTCAGAGGGGCCATCAGTAGTGGGATGATATATGATCTGCCAGGCTGGCGCCGCGGCTCACTAGGCTAATCCTCCGCCTGCAGCGCCGGCACACTGGGTTCTAGTCCTGGTTGGGGCACCGGATTCTGTCCCGGTTGCCCCTCTTCCAGGCCAGCTCTCTGCTGTGGCCCAGGAGGGCAGTGGAGGATGGCCCAAGTGCTTGGGTCCTGCACCCCATGGGAGACCAGGAGAAGTACCTGGCTCCTGCCATCGGATCAGCGCAGTGCACCGGCCACAGCGGCCATTGGAGGGTGAACCAATGGAAAAGGAAGACCTTTCTCTCTGTCTCTCTCTCACTGTCCACTCTGCCTGTAAAAAAAAAAAAAATAAAAAAATAAAGGATCTGCCTGGTTGCCTGGTGGGTGCTCTGCTAGCAAAGCAGACAGTACCATCACCTTCACCTTCAAATAAAACGGGCTCTAGTTATTTTAAAATCAGCTTCCACTCTAACGTTTTTTTTTTTTTTTTTTTTTTTTTTTTGACAGGCAGAGTGGACAGTGAGAGAGAGAGACAGAGAGAGAAAGGTCTTCCTTTGCCGTTGGTTCACCCTCCAATGGCCGCCGCTGCAGCCGGCGCACCGCGCTGATCCTGGCAGGAGCCAGGAGCCAGGTGCTTTTCCTGGTCTCCCATGGGGTGCAGGGCCCAAGCACCTGGGCCATCCTCCACTGCACTCCCTGGCCATAGCAGAGAGCTGGCCTGGAAGAGGGGCAACCGGGACAGAATCCGGCGCCCCAACCGGGACTAGAACCCGGTGTGCCGGCGCCGCAAGGTGGAGGATTAGCCTATTGAGCCACGGCGCCGGCTCACTCTAACGTTTTTGCATTCAGTTTAATCTGCGCATTCTTCATTTTTTCCTCAAAACTGTACAAAGCAGTATTAAATTAGTTAGGAATCTCCAATCCTCCCAGGTAATCCACATCTTCAAAAAAATCAACAGGGTGAATGACCATGATAGGGAAATGCCTACCATCTCAGGCATAAAGGGACTGAGTCTGTTCCTTTTTCTGTTTACAATGCAGGTGACGCCAAACTATTTTTTGCCAAGGTGATGGAGCAAAAGAAACCAAGACTTGGATGAACACCTCTGCCTTCTATTTTTCATGCAAAAAAAGAAAATTTATTATCTTGACTTATCTCAAATTCCTGTTTGAAAATGTTTGTTATCACAAAAGTCTCTCATCAGATTACAGTTCTGCTCCCCAGATGGCAATTACGGATAGTCAGAGAGTCACAAAGAGAGAGAGAGAGAGAGAGAGAGAGAGAGAGAGAGAGAGAGAGAGAAATGAATGCTAGAGTAGAGGCTGGGAGAGATGGAAGAGATGGAGGGAGTTTGGAATAAAACATCATTAGGGAACAGGGATGTGGTTTATGGATTAAGATACATGTTAATACTATACACATTATAATAATAAAGGAAGTTGAGTGTGGGCTATAAAGGAACTTTTTGTACTAACTCTACAATTTTTGTTATGTAAATTTAAAACTATTCTGAAATAAAAAGTTTAAAAATGAGTGCTGAGTTCCTATGTTCTTTAAATAAATGACATGTATTGGTCACATTTCTTATGTAAGTTGTATAGAATTGATTAATATTTACAAAACATCAAGAAAAAACAAAAATAACTTTAAATTCTTAACAATTTGGTGCACATATAATTCCTCCTGGTACATTTCTAAGTATCTAAGCTATTCATAATGGCATGCTTGTTTACTTAACAATACAACACATGCAGTTTCTTAAATGAGTATCTGCTCTACATAATGGCATCTACAGATTGTCATATGTAAATATATAGAATACTACGCAAACTATTTGTAACTGTTTTATGTTTTTGTACATTTATTTTCCATAATAAAGCAGTTTGGTGATCATCTTTCTGGGTATAATTCTGAATACATTTTTTTCTTTTTCTTTTTTTAAACATTTATTTATTTATTTGAAAGGCAGAGTTACAGAGAGAGAGGAAGAGACAGAGAGGGAAAACTTCCATCTGTTAGTTCACTCCCTAAATGGCCACAACAGCAAGAGCTGAGCCAGGCTGAAGCCAGGAGCTTCTTCCTGTTGTCCCAAGCGGATGCAGAGGCCCAAGGACTTGGGTCATTTTTCACTGTTTTTTTGCAGGTGCTTTATAGCAGGAAGCTGGATCAGAAATGAAGCAACTGGGATTCGAACCACCCAAATGGGATGCTGGCATTGTAAGCAGCAACTTTACCTTCTACACCACAATACCACCCCCAAACATGTTTTTAATTTAAAAAATCATTAAAACATATTTATTGCATAAAATGCTCTAATTTCTAAATGAGATTTTTTTTTTTTTTTTTTTTTTGACAGGCAGAGTGGATAGTGAGAGAGAAAGGTCTTCCTTTTCCATTGGTTCACCCTCCAATGGCCGCCGCGGCCGGTGCACTGCGCTGATCCGATGGCAGGAGCCAGGTGTTTTTCCTGGTCTCCCATGGGGTGCAGGGCCCAAGCACTTGGGCCATCCTTCACTGCCCTCCCGGGCCACAGCAGAGAGCTGGCCTGGAAGAGGGACAACTGGGACAGAATCTGGAGCCCCGAACGGGACTAGAACCCCGTGTGCCGGTGCCACTAGGTGGAGGATTAGCCTATTGAGCCGCGGTGTTGGCCAAAATGAGATGTTTTGTAAAAAATTATGAGAGAACACACGAAAAAGCAAAAAAGACAAAAAAGAATCATCAAGATAATTACAATTTTTACTCTAGCCATAATTCTTGTCAATGAGTTTAAATTTATAACTATATATTATATAATTATATATTTTTATAATTGTATATAATTTATATACAATTCATTGAGTATACAGTTAACATTTAAAAAATTCTCTAACATCTCAGGAACTTTTTGCTAGATATCGTCACAATATTATTTCTTTTTTAAAGATTTATTTCTTGTATTTGAAAGACAGAGTGACAGAGATCATCTACCTGCTGGTTTACTCCCCAAATGGCCATGATGGCTGGGGCTGAGCCAGGCTGCAGTCAGGAGCCTGGAACTTCATCCTGGTTCCCAACAAAGGTGGCAGGGGCCCAAGCACTTAGGCTATCTTCTGTAGCTTTCCCAGAGACATCAACAGGGAGCTAGATTGGGGGTAGAGCAGCCAGGACTTGAACTGGCAGTCTGATATGGTGGGGTGGTGTCACAAGTGGCAGTTCAATCTGTTGTCCCACAACACAACACTGATCACACAATATTACTTCTAATTCATTACACTGATACTATTTTCCCAGTCTGTACATAAGGAGACTGCAATCCAATAAATATTCACAGTCATCTGTTTTTGTGACAATCAGTACTGAGACCTCCTCTGACTGGCAGATGGCTGACATGGGCTTTCTCTAGGACAGTAAATGCAATTAGTCTCTATATCACAGAAGTTCTTTATGTTTTTCATTGATCAGTCCTGACCCACAGATTAAGCAAAGTGAGACATTCATGTATAACCATGCTGTTAATGGGACAATAACTAGAGCAATCTTGTTAGGACAGAAGTCACATCAAGTCACTCCTGTGCCCAAAGGCTTGCTATCTTGTGCCATGTGCGAGCTGATGTCTCTGCAAACAAGGCCCAGTGCCTTCTGAGCTCCCCTCATGCTTACCTTTCTGACCTCCCTGCCTTGCTTGTTCAGTTGTAGCCATTTGGATGGACTCAATGTTCTTCAAACATCCCACAACCCTTCCTGCCTTTGCACTTGTTGCTGCTCCTCCTGGCCTGGCTTCCTTCTAGGTATCTACACCGAGCACTCAACTCCTTCAAAATCTCTGCTGAAAGTATTGCTTTCTCAATGAACTAATCACCTCCCCAGTTTCCAAATGCAAAGCTCTCTGGCTGTTGGTATACTCCATTTGTCATTCCTTTGATATTTTTCAGAGGCTCCACCACAGAACAATCAGTGGGTATTACTGAATTCATGATCAAAGGCCAACATCATCTTTCTTTCTCAGTGGCTGATTCTGACTCGGATTCTGAGTACATGAACCTCCATGAGGACAGAGATGACTTCTTTATTCCTGGCTTCATTCCTAGCACATGGGAATATGCTTGGCCTTAACAGGCAGATAATTTATATTTGAATGAATGAATGAAATAAGAACTAAGGAATTGTTGAAATTATGCTAATTATTAAGAATTTATTCCTAAAAACTTCAACATGCTCTACTTCCTTTTATCTCTTCGTTCCTTTATTATTTTTGTTTGCATGGTTTTTCAAATTTTATTCATTTAACAAGTAGAGAGAAAGAGAGCTACCATCTGCTGGTTCATTCCCCAAATGCCAGCAATGTCAAGGCCAAGGCCAGGCCAAAGCCAGGAGTCAAGAACTCAGTCCACGTCTCCCTTGAGGGTAGCAGGAACCCAACTATTTGAGCTATGTGAATTGCCATCACTCCCTCCCAGAGTCTACATTAGTGGGAAGCTGGAGTCAGGAGCAGAGCTAAGAACTGAACCTCAGTCATCCTAACCAGTGTTTTAACTGCTAGGCCAAATGCCCACTGTTGTTTGCCTGTTCCTTCCACCTAGTTCTTTGAAAACAGCAGATTGTGGCCAGCGCTGTGACGCAATAGGTTAATCCTCTGCCTGCAGTGGTGGCATCCCATATGGACAATGGTTCTAGTTGTGGCTGCACCTCTTCTGATTCAGTTCTCACTATGGCTGGGAAAGCAGTGGAAGATGGCCCACGTCCTTGGACACCTGCACCCAAGTAGGGCCCGGAAGGAGCTCCTGGCTCCTGGCTTTGGATCTGCCCAGCTCTGGCTGTGGCAGCCATCTGGGGAATGAACCAGCAGATGGAAGATCTTTCTCTCTGTCTCTTCTCACTATAACTCTACCTCTCAAATAAATAAATAAAAATCTTAAAAAAAAAAAAAAGAAAGAAAACAGCAGATTTGCTCACGTTCCTGAGTACTAACACATGTGACTTCAGGGGTTACATCCAGTATCACACAACCAGTGATATCAAGAGCCAGTGATAGAAGCTAAATTCCAGTACTTGATACAATCAATTATACTGTCACACTATCCCTTGCAACTAGAGAGCCCCATCCGGTTTTAAAAACACCAACTGCATCAATGACTTGCATAATATAGTTTGGATTGCTAAAAAAAAAATGCCTAAAAGTACCCTGAAGGACCTTCAAACATTTTTTTTAATCAGGAAGTGGAAAGATGGACAATGTTCCATACTATGAATAAAAATGATCTGATGGGATCTTTCATCTTTGCTTTGATTCTAGTTGACTGATTTTTCTCACACAGACTACAACTATGAGAAATTAACCCTCATCAAGTTGAGTAACAGGCAGCAAATCTCCTTTAAGATATGAGAATTTCCATGTGAGACGTCTCTGAAAATATTTATAAATATTTCTCATTAAACAAGAAGAAATTCCAGCCAGACTAGAGCAATCAGCCTTGCTACTGTGAAATCCATGTTGATGTCTTCACGTCCCTTCAACCGCAGCACAGGGCTGTGTTGGGATGATGTGGATGGTAAGCATCCCTGTGGTCCATGTAAGTAGTCATGTCTGACATATTTGACGAATTCAGACATCATCGCTTTCAGAGCTCTATTGAAATTACAAGCATTTGGAATTCTCCTGTTTACAGTGCCACCTGATAAATTATTGTTAGTCACAAAACTCAGATTTTAGGAGTTAGCAAGGAGACTTAAAACACTTTAACTGACAACAACAGGGCTTGAAAATGCGATGGACCATTTCATGTGAAAGTAAGTTCCTCATCATTGAAGCAATTTCATTCAAGATTGTAAAATCACCTATTAGGCTTCAGGGAGAGAGCTGGCAAAAAAAAGATCAACAAATTCTTTTGACTCAGGTTCCATGGAATTGTCTAGAAAAGGCATCATTGTAGATGATAGTATCTTTTTCATAAGAGAAAATTTTGCGCCGTCTAGAGTTACATCTGCAGAACCCCAGGACCACGTGTGGGTTATTGTGAGTCAGGTTGGATTCTGGTCCAATATGCTACATTGATTACTCACTCCTATTTACTGCCCCTCCTGAAATGTCACCAAAATGATAATAAAAGATGAAAATGATTACAAACTGACAAGGACAAAGTAAACAAAAGGAAACTCACCAATGGATCAGAATTTTAAAAATCTTGGAAGATAAAGTGAAAAGGAGGTTGAGTGGCAGCCGATTAATTAGGAAGAAGGACATCTGAACTTGGGTGCCTGCAGACAGATTTATGGACAAGGTCCAAGCAAATTTGCTTGAAAAATACCCAAGACAGACTTAGAATTCAAATGAAGCCAGTTTTTCAGAGGTATGGCGTACATTGCAGGGAGGAAAGAAGAAAATTAGTTGAATCTCTGCATGAGGTGCAGTTACAGTACTTGGTTCCCCCTGCACAACCAAGTACCTTACATTGTTACCTTTCCCCTGAGACTGGAGGCTGTATCTCTGGAGAAATTATGTCAATAAAGCACTGTACCTCATACAGCAAGCCCAGCAAGTGCAAAGAGGAAGGAGGGGAGGTGATGGAAGAAATACAGAGGATGCCAGGGAATCTGCATATTGAGAGGGTGACTGCCAGCTCCCTGGTTCTAGAAAGCCTGCAACAAGGCTTGGAATCCTCAGGCAGGAAGGAAAACTGGCAAACTGAATAATCCCAGAAAAATACTACAGGTGTGAACAATGGCAAGGCATCTTATAGAGAACACAGCTTTCTACCCAATCACCTTGTGATAAGCCACTGTCTTTGACAAGAGCGCTCACGTACACAGAGCTTCCAAAACGCTTTTCAATGCTTGTTGTTGAAAATAAACGGGCAGCTGAGATCAACAGTGAATTGGGAAAAGCCTCCATTATGAGAGGGAGGAAGCCAAGGAATAGGAGAAAAAGGCAACTGAGAGAAAATTGAGACAATAGAAAGAGCAGACAAAACATTAGCAAAAAAATCCTTAGAGGTAAAGAGAAGATACAGTTTTTTAAAACAAGAATACTATGCAAAGACAGAGGACAACCAAAAGCACTTTTACAAATAAGATATCTGTAGTAAAAATATCAAGAGAATCAGGGAAATTTGAGCCAGCTTCTAAGAATTTAATACGAAGAGATATTTGGAAAAACAGAAAAGATTAGTCCAAAAGGGTCAATTTCAAACACATAGGTATATCAGAAAGTAAGAATATTAGAGAGAAAATGAATTGAACCAAATATTCAAGAAAATCCCCAAGTGTGCCCACTAAACACTTAAAACAACAATAGAAATATAAGAAATATCATTACTAAATTTCAGAACTTTTTGAGTAAAAGAACATACAAAAAGGTTTTAGAGAGAAAAGCAACACAAAGGATTAGGAGTAAGAATGTTATTAGAGTTCTTTTTAAAAAAAACAGCAGACAAAGGCCGGAGCCGCAGCTCACTAGGCTAATCCTCCGCCTGCGGCGCCAGCACACCGGGTTCTAGTCCCGGTCAGGGCGCTGGATTCTGTCCCAGTTGCCCCTCTTCCAGGCCAGCTCTCTGCTGTGGCCCAGGAGTGCAGTGGAGGATGGCCCAAGTGCTTGGGTCCTGCACCCCATGGGAGACCAGGAGAAGCACCTGGCTCCTGCCTTCGGATCAGCGCAGTGCGCTGGCCGTGGCGGCCATTGTGGGGTGAGCCAACAGCAAAAGGAAGATCTTTCTCTCTCTCTCTCTCTCTCTCTCACTGTCCACTCTGCCTGTCAAAAAAAAAAAAAAAAAAAAAAAAAAAAAAAAAAAGGCAGACAAAAATAGTAGAGCAATTCTGCAAAATTCTGAGGGGAAATGAGTTTTCATTCCTATTTTGCATTTACCCTAACTACAATCAAGTGTGAAGACATTATCAGACTAGCAAGGTCTACCTACCAATTTATCTTACTTGGAAGCTACTGGAGAATGTGCTAGACTAAGAGTTAAACAAGGAAGAAGATGGAATGAAATCTAGAAAACAGGAAGTCTATGAAGTAAATTCTAAAGATTATCTTAAGGAAAGCCACAGGACCAAAGTTTCATAGCAACCTTGGAAGTACCAGTTCCAATTAGAGCAAAAGATGGAGAACCCTGTAAACATGAAGGAAAAAGAGATGGCCATGAAAAGCAAAATGAAATTGTGTTAATTATACTAAGTAGCATATGATGGAGAAATGGAATAAGTGGGAAAATATCAATAATTTTATAGAAAACCAGAAAAATGGAAAATTTGAAATAATCAACTCCAGAAAAAAAGCCACAATGTTCAACTAAAGGGGAGTGGTTGTGGTCCACTGCTTGACTTGGCAGTGAAAAATATTTTCATAATCATTACTGGGTAAATACCAACTAATATAGGTTAAGACATAATGTTGAAAGGATGGAAAAAGGAGAGAGCTGGATTTTTAGATATTAAATAAGATTATATGAGGGACTTCAAAAAGTTCATGGAAAAATGAAGTTAAAAGATAAGTTTATGTTGGTGGCAAAAAAATTTGAAGCCTATGCATAGTTTTTAATAATATGCATTTTCTGTGAACTTTTTGAAGACCTGTGCATATATACCGACTTCCATAAACACAGTCAATAAATAAAATTTTTGTTTTCAAAATTTCAGTCTCTCTTTAGGAAAGAAACATGGTACACAGGTTTACAAATAAAAGAACCTTGTCACAAACTAATGTCAAGTTGCCCACCTAATTAGAGCATTGGATATAATACTGATCTCAAATTTTGAATAAAAATCCAATGATATAACACAATTAAAATCTCAGGGAGCAAATGGATGCACAATACACATTTCTTCTAGCCACTTCTTTCAACTTTACCTAAATTTCTAGATGTTAGAGAAAGATCTATTTTAAAAACACGGCATTTGAAGGCAACTGTTCTGTTAAATATAACCCTAAGGATAGGTTAGTTATCCTGATTAGAAAACAATGCCCTTCACCCAAGTACAGGATGATCAAGCAATGGCCTTGCCAAATAGCATAAATATGAATGTTGTTCGACCTGCCAAAATATTGCCCAAATCCTCGTACAATGTTTGGCCCAGGAATATTTACTCATCCCCAGGAGAATCCTGGACGTGTGTATGTGTGTGCATGCTCAGTGATCTCCAGGTACAGGGCAACTATTCCTAGGATGTGGCAAGGCGCTAATCTTTTCCTGGGACACAGCCAAGGCCTAGCACTAGGACAAGCATTTATGACCTTCTGCTCAAAATGTCAGAGGGCTCTGCAAGTTCAAATAAGTGCAGCAGAGGAAGGAGACTGAAGCAGACAGAAGAACTTAATCTAGGAGGCATCAAATATTAGGAAAGAAGTATTCTATGCCTTGATTCTGGGCCAGCCCCCATTTCTCAGTTTGCTTAGCTTCAATGACTAACCCAAAGTTAGACAACAGGCCAACAATGTATGTATCCCAGATGTTCATGGTTGTGTGACTTTTGGCAAAGTTATCAAAAACAGACACTTCTGAGAAGTTAAAAATGAAAGGAAGCTTACAGAGGATCTGAGCTCTTGCCTTCTCAGTAAAGAAACTGAGCCCCCGGAGTGATCAACACTGCCCAAGGCAAAGAGCCAGGCAAGCTTAGAGGCACATTATACCCAGGCTAGCCCAACAGGTGTGTAGAGCACATGATCAATACAGTCACTGAATTAGCCTTTAAGAGAGTGTGAAGCAATGGATGCAACACTCCAGCAGGCTCCCAGGGTGAAAATAAACAGAGGAGGCTGACAGCACATCGCCTTGTCCATGTGGGTGAGCAAGAGAAACCGTAGAAAGCCATGTTTTCTCTCAGAGTAGGAATGTCCTGGTAAGACACCTGGCAATAAAAGAGCTTTCAGGGAGTAAGAATATGAGAAAAGATGAAGCAGCAACACATCATGGTAGAGAATCGGAGGAAACCTGTGAATATGCCTTTGGCTCACAGACTTCGAGGCTATTCATCGAGATCTACTGTTTAACATCCCTGACTTTATTTGAATGTTTTTAAAAAAGTCCTCACTGTTTAGCACTTCTCTTAGAATTTTAAATTATTTTCTTGTTGCCACCCATCATTTGGAAAGGAAGACTTTAATAAAAACTGCCTCTCTCTCTGTTCCCGAGGCTCTCTGCTGGACACATTTCTGCTTTTGCTTAACACCTGCCTGCTTCCCAGACCAGATTCAATGTATGATTTGGCCAGTCTTGCTCTCTCACCCTACTGTAGTCTTATCCAATCATCATCAATTGTTCTGAGTCTCAAGTTCTAAACACAGATGGTGAAAACGTTCTTTGCCCAGAACATCTTCCCTGACTAACATGGAGAGAACCTGTGGCATACCTTCCCATTGTGCTCTCATCAACCAATGCTCATACACTCACCTGACTGCCTCTACCCTCCTTCCACAACTGCTCTGAGACCAGAGCTGTCCAAAGCACAACCAATGCAAAAACAAAGTAGGCACCCAGAAATACGTTTAATGAACTAAAAGTATATGTCCAGATGAACTGATGGTTCACACATGTGTGAGTGTGTGTGTGTGTGTGTGTGTACACACACGAGGGGGCTTAAAAGGTTCATGGGAAATGTGTGTATCTTTTAATTAAATTGTTAAAAATGCCTTTGCATGTGTGTTCATTCTTTCCTTCAAGGGTCCTAAAAACAGCAGGCATGATTTACCTGGACAATCTCTGTACATAGTAGCTCTTCCTTCATCTGGCAGGTGCCAGGGAATGTGCCTCCCACGTCATCAAGTTGATCCGGGATCCTCTAATTGATTTCTCACCTGGCAGTATTAAGACAAAACCAACTCCTTTGCATGGAATCTTATTCTTTTTTTAAGATTTATTTATTTATTTGAAAGTCAGAGTTACACAGAGAGGAGAGGCAGAGAGGTCTTCCATCCGATGGTTCACTCCCCAGATGGCCGCAATGGCCAGAGCTGTGCCGATCTGAAACCAGGAGCCAGGAGCTTCTTCCAGGTCTCTCACTTAGGTGCAGGGGCCCAAGGACTTGGGCCATCTTCTACTGCTTTCCCAGGCCACACATAGCAGAGAGCTGGATCGGAAGTGGAGCAGCCAGGTCTCGAACCAGCACCCATATGGGATGCCAGCACTTTAGGCCAGGGCGTTAACCCACTGCGCCACAGCGCCGGCCCCTGGAATATTATTCTTAAATATACTACACAATTCCCTAACCTCTAAAACACAGTTTTTGGTGTCAGTCCTAGGAGTTCAAGGTCACAAGTATCACCATCAATGAATGCAATTTGCCAGTAACACTCTCAGAGACTATGAAGGTCTTGGAGGTTATTTCTGCTGTATTTATTCTTTTATTTCCTTTCAATAGATTTTATGATGCTTTTTCTATACTGCTGGCTTCTAATGTGAATTGGTAAACCAAACAAGTCAATGCATTAGAATTATGTCAGGTATAAACAGGCTTTGACTTAGAGCCAAAATTCAGGTGCTTTAATGCTGACCCATGTTATCTGCACAGGGCTTCTGATGTCTACTTGCTTCCCTATAAGACAATTCTGGAACCCAAAGAAGTAACCTCTCCACGTCTGAGACAAGGAGATGCTGTTGATAACAGCAGAGATGATGATGAAAGGCCTTTCATTTAAATAGGGTCAGAACCACTTATACACAGGTAAACTAGTTCTTCCAGTTACTTCCTAGAAATGAGCTTTACCTACTGAGAAGTTGGTGACTTGATCAGAATATTTGGAAACCTCTTTTTTTGTTTTTTTGTTTGTTTGTTTGTTTTTGAAGTAAACATTTTTGCTATGGGTCTGGTTTCCTTCTGGTGAATAACTTTCACACTTGTCATAGGTATCTGTTGACTGTTTTCTCTTTATTACAAGAAGTGTAATGAGAGGACAAATAACAAGATGGTGGCTTAGATATCAAAAACTTCTGTCTCTCTGTCCTGGGGGTGACATATGCAAGATCAAGTTGTAGACAGGACCTACAACCCCTGGAGGCACCAGAGAAGGGTCTGCTCCAGGTGTCTCAGCATCTAGTAGTTCCTTGTCTCATGACAAGGTAGCTCCAACCTTCCTTCCCACAGTGTTCTTTTTCTGTGTGGTTCTGTCTCCTGGCGTGTCAGTCTAAATTCTCCCTTTGTGCAGAGATATCAGTTATAACGCATTAGGTCCCATAGGGATGACCTCATTTTAACTTAACATTATCTCCAAAAAGGGTCACACTCTGACTTACTGGGGGTAGGCGTTAGAACCCTAACATATCTTTTGGGCCTTGAGCCTTTACCATACCCAGTGTCCCAATTCCTGGCCCAGAGCTAATTCTCTGTTCACACACTGCCTTTGAAATGTTAGTGGACTTTTCTGTATACCAGCCCCTGGTTGCATCCTCAAGTCAAATGATTTTGGGATGATTTCTTTAGCATCAGCACTCCATTACGTGTATAACGTGTATAATTAAAAGTTAATTGTAGTAGGCAATATCTTTCATTTCTAAAAGCCTGCATTAAGACAGAATAGCCATTTTCCTAGGAGGAATGGAAATAATCCATCACCCTGACACTGAGGGGAATTCCACGCACACAGCAAAAGGTAGAAGAAGCAAAGCGTGTATCAGTACAATTCATTATCATCATCAGTGGGGTCACTGCTGCCAAGCTTTGTTCATTTATTACCATTTAAGATCCACACGTAAAGGATCCAAACCAGGCCTGGCTGTTCTGAAATGGAACCTCAAACGAGTAGGCCTATTTTCCTAGGAATAAGGCAAATAATGATGACAAATGCCAATATCAACATTCATTTATTCATTCATGATTCAGCAAATATCTATACAAAATGTGTATATATGTATGCCTAGAAAATATCACAGGAAAAAATGGAAAAATCCCTGCTTACTAAGCCAACATTCTTGTTAAAGAAATGATACAGTGGGTTGGAAGACAGACAAAATAGAGCAGGGAAATGTAGATTAATTGTTTTGATGAATGTGTGTGAGCATGCATATGTCTGTCTGTCTGTGTGTGTGTGTGTGTGTGTAGGTAACTCCAATTCAAGATGGGGCACTGACAAGGTGATATTTGAAGGCTTAATTGAAGTGAGAAAGTGAGCCCTAGGTTATCTGGGGGAAGAGTGTTCCTGTGAGAGACAAGGGCCAGCAAAAAGGACCTGAGGCTAGATCATGTCTGGTATGTTCCAAAAACAGCAAGGAGGCCAGCCTGACTGTCAGCGATCCTGATGGCTGAAGATCTGATTGTGTTGTGCTCCAGGGCCAGGTCTGATTAGGTTTGGCAACTTCAGCCTTCGGGAGCTTCTCCTCTGAGTCTCTCCTGCCTCCAAGTCTCACTCTGGCTCTTTCTTGGCTCTCTCTACTGCCTACTGACTAAAAACATTAACATGGGCAGCAAAGTGCAGGAAAAAGGGTAATGCTTTGTTACAAGGTCACAGAATCTCTCCCCAACCCTCTCCATCCCCATCACCTGTCTGGCTGAATATCTGTAGTATTTAGAAAAAAAATAAATAAATTTCTACATTAACCTGGCTGGTGCAAATAGGTTGATCATATAACTAAAACCTGTGAGGGGAGTCAAGTAAATCCTTCTCACGGCCGGCGCCGCGGCTCACTAGGCTAATCCTCCGCCTAGCGGCGCCGGCACACTGGGTTCTAGTCCCGGTCGGGGCGCCGGATTCTGTCCCGGTTGCTCCTCTTCCAGGCCAGCTCTCTGCTGTGGCCAGGGAGTGCGGTGGAGGATGGCCCAGGTGCTTGGGCCCTGCACCCCATGGGAGACCAGGAAAAGCACCTGGCTCCTGGCTCCTGCCTTCGGATCAGTGCGGTGCACCGGCCGCGGCGGCCATTGGAGGGTGAACCAACGGCAAAGGAAGACCTTTCTCTCTGTCTCTCTCTCTCACTATCCACTCTGCTTGTAAAAAAAAAAAAAAAAAAAAATCCTTCTCACGGGAAAAAGTCTTAACATCACATCAGTCTATGGTAATTTTTTATACTCTACCATTCTTACCAATGTACAAAAGAATTCATTTATATCTAAGAAACTCACTGTAAGGAGGTAATTTTTTGTGGCCTCTCACAATTACGTATGCCTTACAATCAAAAGATCTAATGACTCTGTTCCAGGCTTTTGTTTCAAGAACGTTTGTGTAGTGATCATCCATTGAAAGCTTGAAATTTCATCTCCACCTAGAGCAACATTTGTTTACTGTCCTGTATAAAATGGATGAGGTCTCCGTCTAGTCCAAAGAATCAGCAGAAAGCTTACTGCCCATTATATAATTTTTGGGTTCCTTAAGCTCTGCTTTCCCCTCTCTACAAAATACACAGGCATCCTCTGGCTCCCTTCCCTTTGTCCCAAGGAAATTGTGTTTTAGGGAACTTGCATATATGCTGATACCTTGCTACTGCTATTCCTGTTGTAATAAACTATCCTTCATCTCTGACCTGGGAGCCTTCTGTCTTCTCCCAGCATTCCTGTGACAGACTAACCTAGCAGGCTGCCAAGATGGATAAAACACAGTCCTTATATCTACCAAAAAGCATTCTCAGGAAACTTCAAATAATAAATATTTGCACCTATAGTGTTATTCCAAGGAAAACACTAACCCAGTAGTTGTTTTGGTCACAGAGGTCTGAGAGTTTGTCTTTTTAAGGCACTTAACTAAAAATAGGGTTGAGTGTATTCTGTAAGTATCCATTGTTCTCAAGTGTACACAGCCAGTTGTAGAGGTAAAGCCACAAAGATGAACTGGAACTTCAATGCTGTGACACTGATTTGCTCAAGAAAGAGTGGAGGATTTGGATTCAGCATAGATTGGAGTGAATTGAGAATGTCATTAAGATCTAATTAATATGACAGTTTGGCCACAGAGGCTGTCAAGATCATTGTGAAGCCCATTGGTGATGCAGACATATTCCTTCCTTTACCATAAATATCACTAGAAGAAATACCTGCAGAAGACAATCTTATTTTAAATGAGAGTAAGGGAAGAGTTTTTTTTTTTTTAAAGATTTTATTTATTTATTTGAGAGGTAGAGTTTAGACAGTGAGAGAGAGAGACAGAGAGAAAGGTCTTCCTCCCGTTGGTTTACTCCCCAAATGGTCACAAAGGCCGGAACTGTGCGAATCCGAAGCCAGGAGCCATAAGCCTCTTCCTGGTCTCCCATGCAGATGCAGAGGCCCAATCACTTGGGCCATCTTCTACTGCTTTCCCAGGCCACAGCAGAGAGGTGGATTGGAAGAGGAGCAGCCGGGACTAGAACCGGAGCCCATATGGGATGCTGGCACCGCAGGCAGAGGATTAACCTACTGTGCCATGGCGTCCACCCCTGGGAAGAATTTCTTTCTAATAATGACTATTGAGGGGCCAGTGCTATGGCATAGTAGGTTAAGCAGCTGCCCATGGCACCAGCATCCCTTATGGGCGCTGCTCCACTTCTGATCCAGCACCCTGATGATAGCCTGGGAAACCACTAGAAGATAGCCCAAGTGCTTGGGCCACTGCATCCACCTGGCAGACCTGGAGGAGGCTCCTGGCTCCTGGCTTCTGATTGAGACTCCTTTGGGGAGTGAACAAGTGAATGGAAGACCTCTCTCTGTCTTTCCCTCTCTGTGTAACCCTGCCTCTCAAGTAAATAAATGAATATTGATAAAAGGAAGTCCAATGCTTTTTATTATTAGGTGAGAGCACCTAATAATATAGCCAATTGGCATCTTATTTTTTTCTTCTGAACAATATATACAAATATCTATTCAAATAAATTCATTTTCGTTTCTCAACTAATGTACATGGTCAGTTTTGAATAGAGAAGAGGAGTGGAATGCACTAAGGCAAAGGTGTAGGAGAGGCATTTTATAATTAGTGAAAGTATACCAGTTATTGGCCGGTGCCGCGGCTCACTAGGCTAATCCTCCGCCTATGGCGCCGGCACACTGGGTTCTAGTCCCGGTCAGGGCGCTGGATTCTGTCCCAGTTGCCCCTCTTCCAGGCCAGCTCTCTGCTGTGGCCCGGGAGTGCAGTGGAAGATGGCCCAGGTGCTTGGGCCCTGCACCCCATGGGAAACCAGGAGAAGCACCTGGCTCCTGCCTTCGGATCAGCACGGTGCACCGGCCACAGCGGCCATTGGAGGGTGAACCAACAGCAAAAAGGAAGACCTTTCTCTCTGTCTCTCTCTCTCACTGTCCACTCTGCCTGTCAAAAAAAAAAATATATACCAGTTATTTAACGTGAGCTTTAGTGACATCTTCTACTAACAGTGACCTACTATACCCTTCTATACCCACGAGGGGTCTGACGGTAATGCGGTACAAGTGGAAGCCTTAGTGACCGGTACATGACTATATGACCAGTTGAGGTTCTCAGTGGAACACAGTGAAGCATCTAGTAAATGCAGCAGTATTTCCAAGGACTCTGCCTATTGTAAGTGGTGCCAGCAGACAGCGAGCCTTAAAGAAATGGGCTTCTAGCAAGGTGTCAAAAGGCTTGCTAAGTGGAGGTACTTTCTTTTTAAAGATGTAAAAGCCAGAATAAAACACTCAAACAGCTGATCTGCTCTCCACTCTCAACAGGAGATGGCCATGGAAGCCATGCCAGCAGACCCTTGGGCCCTGATACCCAGAAAACTCATCTTTTTCTTTCCTGATAGTTATGCCACTTATTCTTCTGCAGTGAATTTGAATACAGAGCTGCATACAGCCTTTTGAAACAAAATAAATGCCTCGGAAATCACAGACATTTCTCCTTGCAGAGGAAGCAAACCACAAGTGAGACTTAGGGCTTGGCAGCCTAGGTTGATGTCTTAACTCCAGGGATCATTGCTATTTTTCTCAATGAAAAATAGGTCTCAATGATTCTTTTATTAGGAAAATACAGGCTAAAAGAGTTAACACTGTTTGCTCTTATTATTTGGATAATTTTTTTATCCAAAAAATAGAAAGGGTTCTCCTACTCCTGGGGTCCTGGCACTTTTTTAAAACACATTATGTGGCCAGCGCCGCGGCTCACTAGGCTAATCCTCTGCCTTGCGGCACCGGCACTCCAGGTTCTAGTCCCGGTCGGGGTGCCGGATTCTGTCCCGGTTGCCCCACTTCCAGGCCAGCTCTCTGCTGTGGCCCGAGAGTGCAGTGGAGGATGGCCCAAGTGCTTGGGCCCTGTACCCCATGGGAGACCAGGAGAAGTACCTGGCTCCTGCCATCGGATCAGCGCAGTGTGCCGGCCGCAGCGCACCGGCCGCGGCGGCCATTGGAGGGTGAACCAACGGCAAAGGAAGACCTTTCTCTCTGTCTCTCTCTCTCACTGTCCACTCTGCTTGTCAAAAAAAAAAAAAAAAAAAAAAAAAAACCACATTATGCATTCTGACTCCAAAGGGCAATGTTGCAGAAATCACAAGCAGAATTGGAAGGCAGACAAATGTCAATCTACACTAAGCACCCACCTTTAACCATAGTAAAGTAAGTATTCATGAACCTGAAATAAAAATACTAAGAGCATTTCAATATGGAAGTGATATATTTAATATCCAACCTGTCCCCATTCCACTGGCATTTGAATGAATGCACACTATTCTTCACCGATACTTACAGCCATAGACGTCTTGCTATGCAACCAAGACGTGGCCATTTGAACAATCAAGCAGTCGAGGTAGCGTGGCGCAGTGGAAAGAACACCAGCCTATGACACGGGCGTGACTGCCAGCAGCCAGGAATGCTCAGCAGAAGGAGGTCTGAGGTTTAGGGTTTCTAAGCATCCATGGTACAGATCAGGTGCAGAAAGAGAGAAGATCCTGACCGTGGAGCTTAAATAGGACAGAGAGGGTCTGTGCAGGAAAGGCAAAGCAAGGCCAGCTCCCAAGACTGAGATGACCACGGCCGACTTCACACTGTCTCCAGAAGTGCTTCTCCATCTTTCCTGTACACGGAACCTCCAGGAGATCCTGCTACAGCAGGATCTGGTTCTAGGTGGGACCTGAGACTCTGCATGTCTCTCAGACTCCTGGGAAGGGCTGCACGTTGAGTGTGAGGGTCCACATCTCCACTGCACCAGCAGAAACGGAGAAGCAGCTGGATTCCAGTGTCTTAAAGTCTGTGACCACATTATGCAATATGGATCATCACATTTCCCATCTTAGGACAGAAAAGACCATTTCTCAGGTAAAATTTACACAATAATTGGGCCGGATATCACTAACCAAGTGTGCTAGGCAGAAGCTTTCTGTTAGAGCTCTGGAGTGAAGCATGGCTATTAACATTGTGTGAGACACATTCTTTGGGTTCTATGGAGCAACTTTTGTAGGAACTGACCTCAGAACAGTAACTGCAAAGAAAAGAATATCTTAAGAAGCTATGTAGGGGCCAGTGCTGTGGTGTAGCAGGTAAAAAGCCTTCACCTGCAGTGCCAGCACCCTATATGGGCGCCGGTTCGAGTCCCTGCATTCCACTTCCAATTCAACTCTCTGCTATGTCCTGGGAAAGCAGTAGAAGATGCCCCCAAGTCCTTGGTCTCTGTGCCCTTGTGGGAGATCCAGAAGCTGCTGGCTCCTGGCTTCAGGTAGGCCCATCTCTGGCCATTGCAGCCATCTGGGGAGTGAATCAGTAGATGGAAAAACTCTCTCTCTCTCCCTCTCTCCCTCTCTCCCTCTCTCCCTCTCTGTAACTCTACCTTTCAAATAAATAGATAAATGTTAAAAAAAAAGAAGCTATGTAAAGAATTTTTTATAGTTTTAAAGAAATATTTCCATAAGAAATTCAAAGTGGCTTATAATTAATGCCATTAGCTTTCCTAATACATCTATGAGGGGATTTTTAATTTACCCTTGGAGGAACTGTAGCTACAGGATCATAACTGCCTTGGTCATTAAATCATTAACTGTCCCCATGGGTCCCCCCAGCTGGGGAGAGCAGGACAAGTAGTCAATGTGTGAACAAGTGAGACTCCAGGGGAAAGAAGAACAAAGGTTGATGAACACGCCAGTGAACCTGAAGTCAACTTGAATTATGCTTCCAGCTTCTTCACTGCGATGCTCCACCGACAGACAGAGCAGTAGACTCTGTGGGCTTAAGTTTTCCTATGTAAAATAATAACTCCTTCTTTTTCATTTTGCAATGTTGTATATGAAGTGACCACCTGTGACCAATTATGTTATTTTTTCCTTATTCCCAACTTAGACTTGTTTTGACCCTAACAGCCACTGGAACCCAGTTTGGGACAGAGGCATACAGTACAGAAAATAAACTTAAGAAATCACAATAAACCAAAAGGTAGTTCAGTGATGATTAGATGACTGTAACTCTCACCAAAGGAAGAAAAAAAATCAGAGATAAGAGGCTCTACACAAAGGCTGAGAAGCGATAAGGTAACAGGTAACATCAATACTCCCTAATACCTATTTACATATAAATGCCTTTGTTGTTGTCCTCTAGGTGTTACCCTGCAGTTCAGTGCCTCAGGAACTGAGAGGGTAATGCATGCAAACCCATATGCATTCACACGGATACAAAATAAGAAATTAGGAGGATGGAAGATTTTCCATAGAGTAAGCTTGGGAAAAATTATATTCTACAGAATTTCAATTGTTTATTTACATACAAAAGTCTGGAATGCCACATAAGGGCATAAGTGTCCCTCTGAGATTCTACTACTGACTGCCTATTTTGATACTACCAAGTCCTTAACTAAAATGAACTTCTACAGACTTGCCAAGGAAACACTGTAAGGAGCTCAAGCCTCGGTATTTGCCTTAATGTCTCACTGTCATTTTGAAAATTAAGTACATGCATATCCTTTAGGAAGCATGTTTAAATAATTAAATTTTACTCTTACTTGAAATAAAAATAAGACGTGTAGAGGAAACACTAATGGAATAGCTCTAACCATTAAAGTAGAAAACAAATATATTTCCTTTGAGGAAAATGTCTTTAGCTCTGTGAGATACTTTGTTCAGTCACCAGATGTTCTCCTTAATTTTCCCAGATAAAACAACATATATTGAAAAAAAATAGTAGTTATCTCAGTTTAAATGTTATGTTGAAAATCAAGTTTATCTAAATCCCCAAAATGTTTGATTTTAAATAAAATTCTTCTCAAAACAATGCAGTTCATTACAAATTCATAGTAACTGAAAATACATTTGGGAACTATGCTGGGCCTTGATTTTGTTGGGCTCAGTAAAAATAAAATATAAATAGATTTGCTCTGCGATTGAGTCTAAGTGTTATTTTCAGGAAAATGGGAAAATTTCTTTTCAATGAGTTATATGCAAAGTGTCAAAATACATTTTATAATGAATACCATGTGAAGAACTG
Organism: Oryctolagus cuniculus; assembly: GCF_964237555.1. NCBI lineage: Eukaryota > Metazoa > Chordata > Mammalia > Lagomorpha > Leporidae > Oryctolagus > Oryctolagus cuniculus. Next base: position 82,166,576 of record NC_091433.1, on the reverse strand, counting down.
ATATGCTATTTTTACAGCACTGCCTAAACAATTAAGGCAAATAAAATAAAAGCACAAGGGCTACCTCTTGGGATGCCCGCACCCCGTATCAGAGTAGCTGGTTCACAGCCTAGCCACAGTGCTTCCCATCCAGTTTCCTGCTAATGCTCACCTGGGATGTAGAAAGTGATGCTCAAGTACTTGGGTCCCTATCACCCACACGAGCAACTAAAATTGAGTCAGCCTGGCCAAGCCCTGGTTATTGTGGGCACATGGGAGTGAATCAGCAAATGGAAAATCTATCTCCAGCTGTCTCTCTGTCTCCCTCTCTGTTTTCCTGCCTTTCAAATAAAATGAAAATAAAGATGTTTTTAAGTATTAATACATTAGATTCGCAAGGTCACAGCAAATGCATGCTAATCAACACAATTCTCATGTTAATATGATAGTAATACAAAGAGGACAGATTTCATGTATTTCATAGACAGAATTCTAAGAATATAATGATCTCTATTTCCCTTTCTCTTTCTTTTTCTTTCCTTTACTTCCTTCTTTTCTTAATTTTTGTGACAACATAGAAAATAAACATTTTTTAAAATAAAAATGTAAAATGCAATATATATACATAGGTTCAAACACAATAGATAAATACAATCTATAAAAAGGGAGTTGCCCAATATATTTTTAAAATCATACCACATGATAAACTTTACCTCCTACTTGTCTAAGAAAAGCTTTACTTGAATCAACACAATGAATACAACAGCAGATTGAAAGTGAATAATTGTGAATGGACAGAGAGAGATGAGATGAGTTAGGTTGCTTTTTACATCTGGATCCTCAATTCCCAGTCCGTCTTCTCAGGATATGCATCCAAATGCCAAGAGAGCCGCACAGCCTAACAGAAATGGCTAAAGAGAGCGCGAGGAGTGTTTTCTTATCTCTTACCCTGACTTAGAGGTAATAAGTTCCTGGGAGGGTGGGCTCTCCTATGCCAAATGTGAGTCAACTCCAGAACTCTAATTTGAGATTAATGAAGAACAAATTTATTAACCTGAAGGCAATTAGTGGCTGGCACTCAATTAGTTATTTGATTTTTGTTTTGTGAGAACCTTAAATCTGGAAATTTAGCGATGTTAATGTCGGTGGGAGGCCCAAGAGACAATGTAGAACATTTGCTTGCTGCAATTTATATGCGTTCTCTGGCTGCCACTATCGATTTGACTTAGCTGCTTCATCTTTTGAATCCCGGCAGCATTTTGCCTTGGGCAGAGCTGTAGGGCTTGAACAGAGAAAGAAAATAAAAATTGGAATGCGTTTTCTGCTTATAGACAAAAAAGAGAGGAAGAAAGAAGGAGGCCAAAAGAGGAAGAAAGGGACTTGACCTGAGTCTGAGGCAGCACAGGAGAGCCGTGACCCATCCGTGGCAAGGCTGGGAATTCTGGCCTGAGCGAGCCAGAAACGCCAACCATCTCAGCGTGAGCTGGTAATGAAGGGCTTTCTTCTGGCTAGAACGCAAGGCCACAGCGAAGCGTGAGACCACCGCTGCTCCACTGGTCACGACTGTGCTGGAAACCATACCCTTCCTGGGCTCCTGCCTAGAATGTCGTGGAGTTCTCCCACTCCCCCCGGCAAAGAAACCTTTTATTTAAGGAATACAAACTTCAAGCATTTTGTAAGTACAACTTTAGGAATATAGTGGTTCTTCCCCCATACCCACTCTCCCACCCCTCTTCCTCCTCCCTCTCCCATTCCCAGTCCCATTCTCCACTAAGATCCATTTTCAATTAACTTTATACACAGAAGACCAACTCTATACTGAGTTCAACAATTTGCATGAAAAAAAAAAAAAAAAAAAAAAAAACCTGTTCCTCAACAGTCCAGACAAGGGCTGTTCAAAGTCATTGTATTTCAAAGTTAATTTCACTTTTTTTTTTTTTTTAGAAACTTAATTAACTCTAAAGAAGCACCCAATAATGATATATCTTTTGCGAGCACTTAGACATAATTATAATACAACTCTTTGAGGACAGATGTCCTGCATGGGAAGTTAGTGCACAGTGACTCCTGTTGTTAATTTAACAATTAACACTCTTATGTATGAGGTCAATGATCACCCGAGGCTCCTGACATGAGCTGCCTAGGCTATGGAAGCCTTTTGAATCCACAAACCATGGAGTTCTCCCCCCCCCCCCCCCATAAAATGGGAAATCTAACCACAGTATTTAAAAATATTATTAGGTACAGTTTTATATCCAAGACTTCCTAGTCATATGACCTTATTGGTCCCTTCAGTGTTTCATTGTAGATTTTCTTTTCCCATTTGCTTAAAAAAATTTTTAAATAGAAAAAAATGAAAATTTTAAAGTAAAGTAGAAATTACTTACTCCACCAATTTTTAAATTCTTGTATCCTAATGATACTCAATAGAAAAAAACTTTTTTTAAGAAAATTTTCATTTCTTTTTTAAGATTTATTTATTTTTATTTGAAAGATAGTGTTACAGAGAGAAGGAGAGACACAGAGAAAGAGTTCTTTTATATGCTGGTTCACTCTCTAAATGGCTACAACAGCCAGGACTGAACCAGGACCAAAAGCAGGATTCCATCTGGGTCACCCAAGTTGGTGGCGGGGACAACGCCATCTTTTTTATTGCATTGCCTGGGAATTTGAAGAATTTTTTTTTTTTCAAGCAAATGGGAAAAGAAAATCTACAATGAAAAACTGAAGGGACCAATAAGGTCATATGACTAGGAAGTCTTGGATATAAAATTGTAACTAATAATATTTATAATACTATGGTTAGATTTCCCATTTTATGGGGGGCGGGGAGAACTCCATGGTTTGTGGATTCAAAAGGCTTCCATAGCCTAGGCAGCTCAGCAGGGAACTGGGCAGAAAGTACAGCACCTTGAACTTGAATCCAGAGCTCATATGGGACGAGGTTGAAAGTAGCATGACACTGGCCCCAGAAAATATATTTTTAAAGCATATGAAAAAAATTTTTCAGAGCAAAAAATTGATTATGGGATGATGTTAACATTTTTTGTAAATAGTTTATATTAACTGAAATTTATAAGAATTTTGTAGCAATCTGGAAGATTATGTTTTTCAGAATACTACATAGGAGGAAGATGGAGAAAGGGGAGGTGTGAGTGTGAGAGTCTTGTTCACTCAGCTGAATACAGAGTACACCAAGCTCATGGAGTGTCTGGAGTGATGCAGTAGTTTAAGTAACTGTTGTGAATGTGGGCATCCCCTATCTGAACGCTGGCTTGAGTACCAGCTGCTCTGCGTATGATTCAGCTTCCTGCTAATGCATCTGGGAAGGCCGTACAAGATGACCCAAATACTTCGGCCCCTGACAGATAGAACAGGATGGAGCTCTGCACTCCTAACTTTGGCCTTCCCCAAGCCCTGCTTGTTGTGGCCATCTGGGGAATGGACCAGCGTATGGAAGATCTTTGTCTTTGCCTCTCTATCTCACACTCTGCCTTTCAAATATAGATAGATAGATAGATAGATAGATAGATATTTTTTAAATAAAGAGCCTATTTTCCATTGGCTCCAATTTTCTCTGCACCCACTTGTGTTTTTCTTTTCCGATTATCTGTACTTCCAGTAAGAATTCATGTCATTTTTCTACTTATCAGAGACTGTGGCCAACTCTTCTTCCTAACGATTCAAACATCACAGTAGCCATCCTTTGCTGATATTTTAAAAAGCAATTAATTTCTTTATTTGAAAAGCAGAGACAGAGATATGGAGAGAAAGAGGCAGATCATTCAGTATATGGATGGATGGATGGATGGATGGATGGATGGATGGATGGATGAGGGAGGAAGGAACAAAAGAAGGGAGAAGAGAAGAAAAGAGAAGACAAAGGAAGGAAAAAGACAAAAGAGAAAAGGAAGGAAGGAAGGGAGGGAGGGAGGGAAGGAATGACAGACGGACAGACTCCCTTATCTCTCATTTACTCTTCATATGCCCACAATGGTTGAAGCTGGTCCAAGCTGAAGCCAGGAGCCATGAGTACAATCCAAGTCTCCTATGTGGGTAGCCGAATCCAACAACTTGAGCCACCACTTGCTGCCTTCCATTATCTGTATTAGAAGAAGCTGGAATCAGGAGTGGATCCAGGACTCAAAATCTGGTATTCTCATAATGGTATGCAGACATCCCAACCAGGGATTTAACCACTAGACCAAAAACCCTCTCCATTTCTGTTGATTTTTGAAGGCTGACTGTATCAAACTGAATTGGGCAATACTGCTGTAAACATTCATACTAACTAGTAGCTAATTCACAGTACTTATTGGTAAATGTAAGACATTTAGACTACTTGGAATTTTTTTTTTCCTGTAAGCATGTTATTGCTAATGGTTAAGGTTACTTAAAATTTTCCAACATATTATTCAGAACAATTGCTTTATAAACAATACTGAGGTATTTTCTTACTTTCTTAATCTTTTTTTTTTTAATACCTAATGGTGCAATCAAGTGTTAAAAACACTTTGAGGATTCAGTTAGGAATCAATAGCTATGACCTCAGGAAAGGTTAAGTGAACATGAAGTCAGAGTAATATTTTATAATTATGCCAAGAAGACAATGCTGGAAGCACAACTTTTATTAAAGGCCTACACTTGGACACCGTGTTCCTTGTAGAAGCAAGTAAATTAAATTCATGTCCTTTTATTACTGGCAACATGGAAGAACTTACCAAAAGCTGTCTAGGGTTATAATCAACTAATTGAATAAACATTTGGAGAGTACCTGTAACATGCCAGACACTGCCATAGATACCCAGGAAATAAAAAGGAATAAGGCACTGAGTCATTTATAAAAAGGAGAGAGGCACAGGAAAACTAATAATAAAAAATGAAATTCCATAAAAGGATGAACAAGGCACCATAAGAACGAGGTAGATAAATGGACCTTGCAAATTTAGGGAAAGTTTTACAGAAGACATGATTTAAATTCAAAGCACAGAGGACTAACAGACAAGGTTCTTAACCTGTGGCTCAGATATCCCGCAAGCATCGGCAGACAGAATACAGGTGATCCATGAACTTGGATGGGAAGAAACTATTCACATATTTTTTTCCTCCTGAATTTTCACTGAAAAGTAGCATTTCTATTGATTTTGAGTGCAAGCAACAAACCACAGTAAAATTATGTACAGTTATGTAACTGACATAAGCCAAGTACATAAAGACAATTACTACATGATCTCACTTACATATGGAATTTAGATAAATGCAACTCATAGACAGCAGAATGGTGGTTCCCAGGGCTACCAGGGGAGGGAGGAGGGACTGGGAGGATGCTGGTCAAAATTTTAGTTAGACAGGAGGAATAAGTTCAAGAGATCCATGGTATATTACTGTGACTATAGTTCAAAAACAATGTATAGGGGACAGCGCTGTGGTGTATTGGGTAAAGCCACTGCCTGCAGTACCAGCATCCCATATGGGTGCCAGTTACAGTCCTGGCTGCTCCACTTCCAATCCAGCTCTCTGCTATGGCCTGGGAAAGCAGTAGAAGATAGCCCATGTCCTTGGGTCCTTGCACCCACATGGGAGACCTGGAAGAAGCTCTTGGCTCCTGGCTTCAGATCGGGGTGTGCAGCCAACTGGGGAGTAAACCAGTGGATGGAAGACTTTCTCTCTCTCTCTCTCTCTCTCTCTCTCTCTCTCTCTCTCTCTTTCCTCTCTCTGCCTCTCCTTTCTCTCTGTGTGTAACTCTGACTTTCAAATAAATAAATAAATCTTTAAAAATTTCTATGAGAGTAGATTTTAAGTGTTCTCACCACAGAAAGAAGATAAGTAAGTCAGGTAGTGTGTGTGTTAATTAGGTTGATTTAGCCATTCTAAGACATATACATATCAAATATCATGCTGTATACCATAAATATATGCAATTTTGTCAATTAAAAAACTTAAACATATCAATGGTAGCTCTGATGTATGTCACATAGAAATCACAGATTTTCTGAAAGAATGACAGTTATTATGTCTACTACTAGATTGTTCTTAATACATCAATAAAGAAGTTCATTTATTCCTGCATCACAATTTTAAAAATATTTAGGTGTCTTTCAATTTGGTTGGTTTTCTTTGTAATCTGATCCATTTTAGCTATGCATTTAAAGATACTATTCTGAGAAAGGGTCCTTGGGTACATCAGAATGTCTAGAGAATTTACCAGTTGAATAGAAAAAGCTCACTTGTACTGTTATAGAATGCATCTGAAAAAGTTTGCAAAAGCAGAGAGGAGGGGATAGGTAAGAGAAATGAAGACTTCTTCAGAGAGAATCACAGAAATGTCCAATGCAAAAAAAAAAAAAAAAAATGCAGGAGCAATGTATCAACAAGATCTAGGAAGGAACTGAACAGTACTTTGGCAATGCCAAAGATACATTTACCTGATAAAAACTTAATAGTACTATCAAACAGAGGAGTAAAAAAGACTCAAAATGAAAATGTTTGCTCAGGCTTAAAAGACAGAAAAACTGTAATAAATGAATGAAGGTCAATGTATGGGTCTTGAGCACATCACATAGGTCCACATCTTCACAGCTTCATGTGTAGCCCTTGCAAAAACATAATGAAATTATGGATTACAAAAATTCTGGGATGAAGTGCAAAAAGTATGACAGAAAGCATCTCTAACACAGGAAAGCAAGCCATACAAGTCATCTGTATTTGAAAGGAAGGAAAATCAAGGTCTTCTGCCAATGCCATGGTTGTGACTAGATAGTCTTGGCTGACAGGCACCAGGCATTCCCTAAATCTGAAGGGAAGGCTGTTCAGCTGGGATTTGGTAACAGAGAAACTATGCGTTGAAACACAGTTGCAAGCTCAAAGGCCTCTCACCATGCAGGAGGCCAGGAAGGCATGTGCAAAAATGCAGCAAGGAGCCCAAAGGTTCAAAATATGTTGCCAAGCTACCTAACAGTAACCATTATGATACCTAGTGCTTTTGTAGCACTATGTTTCCAGAACAGAAAGTTTCTCAGATTTTCTCAAATCAATAGAAACAAAAGAAAATTTTCCAGTCCTAGAAAAAAAATGGTCATTTCCTGAGAATTGCTTCCTCCCTCCTGCTTCCCTGGAGGCAAATTCCCTCAGACTGCAGTATGTTAACGCACTTAGGGGATGAGTTTGTTGTCTGGGCACTAAAGTGCCTTCTGTTTCCACCTTGACTGGAAGCATCTCTCCCTACACTGGTCCTCTGACTTACTGGATGTCAGTGTCCCCCTCTTTTCATGACCATGAGACTTGGAAACAAGAAGTGGGTGGCTGTGGAAGACAGCACCTTAGAAAGAAGCTCATCCCGGGGGTAGGCGCTGTGGCGGAGCTGGTAAAGCCGCCACCTGCAGTGTGACATCCCATATGGTCTCTGGTTCAAGTCCCGACTGCTCCTCTTCTGATCCAGCTCTCTGCTATGGCCTGAGAGCAGTAGAAGATGGCCCAAGTCCTTGGGCCCCTGCACCCAGTGGGAGACCCGGAAGAAGCTCCTGGCTCTTGGCTTTGGATCGGCACAGCTCCAGCCATTGAGGCGATTTGGAGAGTGAACCAACAGATGGGAGACCTCTCTCTCTCTCTGTCTCTTTCTCTCTCTGCTTCTCCTCTGTGTAACTCTGGGTTTCAAATAAAACAAATAAATCTTAAAAAAAAAAAAAAGCTCATCTCTGCCTCTATGCTTGTTTACCCTGCTCTGCAGTGAGTGATGGATGGGTCTCAAATCACAATCGGTTATACATAATGGAGTCTTCAGAAACCAAATGTACACTTTTACTTGAAATATAAGAAGAGCACACAACTCCTTCAGAGGGCACTGAGAATTGAGCTCTCAATTGTTTTCTCATGTCCACTAATTTTTATCATGTTCTACATTAACCATCTTTTTTTTTTCTGGGAGCAAAGAAAGCTCCTCATATTTCATGTGTTAGTTATCTTTGCTGCCCCTCTCTTCCTCACCTCCAAAGTTACTAAGTCAATCCTGTCTATCCTACCTCCCAACTCACATCATTACCTCCATCCTACCACCACTGCCACCCACACCCAGGTCTGTGGCCTTGTCTGAGGTCCAGCAGCAGCCTCTTGCATGGCCTTTTCACACTGGCCTTCTTCACATCATTGTCTTCTCCACCCAAAAGCCAGAGTGATCTTTCTTAATCACTGCCTTGCAACTAAGTTCTCTGTGACCTTCCAAATGAAGCAAGAATTCCTAAACCTAAAACCCAAGATCACTAACATGACCTCTGTCTCTATTCCCAGTTTCATTTTTCACTACTCTTTCCCTCTTCATCAAAGCAACCATCCTACCAAACGACCTTTTGCTCACTTGACACATGCAGGTTGTAGGGAATCTGGGCCTTTGAACGTGTTTCCTCTCTTACGCACCTAACCTGCTCCATGTCCCTGACCTCTCCTCCTGATAAATACCTCTCAGTGTTTAGATTACAGTTGCAGAGCATGCTCCTGTGGCAGCAATTCCGGGCAATGAGCTTCTTGTCCCATCTGCTTTTTTTGTCTGTGTCCCTGCTGGATAAAAAGCTTATGAGGTCAGGGACTGTGTCTCATTGCATTTCTAGCTCTGGGTAGACACTCAGTAAATACTTGTTAAATGGGCAGATTAATGAGATAGACTTGTAATGAGGTTTACTCTCTAAAATAAATAATATTGATAGAGCAATAATGTTTTCCAGAAAATATTTCTACATCTATGTTTCCTTAAAAATGTCAAACTAAATGTCAGTTTTGCTATTTGCATAATCACGAAATATTAATTGATGCCTCCTGATTAAGTGGGTTCCAGGGATAGAGCCTGTATCTCTGTATTCACATTTGACACAACAAAATCCTCTTATAAATGTTGCTCCCTCTCTCTTCCTTCCTGGCCTGTTCAAGGCACCACGTGCCTTACATGCTTCTCAGTTTTTTGCTAGCACAAGCTGCTGGAAATACATTAAGAACTCATCAGAATCAGCCAGCCCGTGCAAAATGCTGAAACCGTCCCATAGCTCTTTCACACCAAGTGGTTTATTTTGATAGATTTAAATGTAAAAAAGCCTCCTTTCCTTAATCCTTAAGTACAATTTACTAAACATTTTAGCTTTAAAAAATATTGCTTCCTAAGATACGTCTACTTTCTTCTTCCCTCTCTAAAATGCATAAAAGAAGTGACAGTGTCTTCGAATAACCTCTACACAACAACAACAAAAAAAAAAAACACAAAGAAAAACTACTCATCCTGACCTCCTCTCCCTATCACCCAATAAACTGACACACAGGAAGTAAAGCAAATCCACTGATTGGCAAGAGCAAATGATACTGGAGGAGAATATGCGCAGGTAAGCAAGAGGAATGCAAAGCAGAAGATACAGGTAAACAATTCTCAGCCTGCTCTGGTTACTACTGAGAGCAAAGCAGGGGAGGATGGCAGCAGGAGGTATTAAAAACAAATATTGCCAGAAGCCACAGGTGAATTCATACATATCTCTAGGGCAACCTAGAGTCTACATGCCTTGAATCATTTCCATCTTTAATGAAACTTTCTTAGTTTACCCATCATTTTATCCCCAAGTTAGTTGAAGCCTACAGACCTTAAATATAAAGCTGGTTGATATAACTTGATGAAAATGCAGGAGCTTGATTTTTAGGCATCAGTGTCATATTTTAAAACTAAGAGAGTGATTGGCTTTAAGCAGTACACCTAAAACTAATTTGAGGAGGGGGCGGTGCTGTGGTGTAGTAGTTAATCCTGCTCCTGTGGTGCCAGCATCCCATATGAGTATCAGTTCAAGTCCTAGCTGCTCCACTTATGATACAGCTCCCTACTGATGGCCTGGGAAAGCAGCAGATGACAGCATCGGTACTTGGGCCCCTGCACCTGCATGGGAGAACTGGAAGAGGCTCCTGGCTCCTGGCTTCAGATCTGCACAGCTCCAGCCGTTACAGCCATTTGGGGAGTGAATTAGTGCACAGAAGACCTTTCTCTCTGTCTCTCCCTCTCCCTCTCTGTAACTCTACCTCCTGAATAAATAAATAAACCTTTAACAAACAAATAATTCTGGGGCCAGTTTTGCCTAAATATACAGCTATGCAGGAATCAGGACTAATCTCAACTGACCTTGGAGAGTAAGCCAGCATCATGACTCCTCTTCTGGGCATGCAGGAGCCACAGAGCAGAAACCTGTTCTTCACTGCTGACACTCACCTGTGCTCCCCTGCCCAAAGCAGAGGGCTACACAGACTTCCAGGAAGTGCCAGATCCCTTCTTTGCCAACAGCATATATGTCTCACCTAAGTGGTGACACGTATAATCTTTTACTTACTTTTTAACTTAGGGTCTCCATCTCAATCTAGGAAAGTTTATTCATTTCCTAGGGCTGATGTAAGCATCATAGTTTCAGTGGCTTAAAACAACAAAAGTTCAGTGTCTAACAGTTCTGGGGGACAGAAGTCTAAATTCAGAGTTGACTGGGCTGTGCCTCCCCAAAAGACATGGGGGGAAGACCTTTCCTTGCCCGGCCAGCTCCTGGACGTCCCAGGCATTCCTTGACTTGATGATGCAGCACTGTCACTCTGCCTCCGTCTTCACATGGCCTTCTCCTGTGTGGGGCTCACAGGTGTTCTCTCTCTGTAAGACACCAGGTGTATTGGATCAAGGGCCACCCGACTCCAGTGTGACTGCGTGCGAACTAACTCCCCCGCAAAGATTCCATTTCCAAGTATGGTCGTATTCAAAGAGACTGGAAATTAAGATTCAGCATTTCATTCCAGAGGACACAATTCAACCCACAGCAGAAAGAAAAGATCACAGTAGGTTGCTTGCATGTTATTCATAATTTGTATTTCTGCTCTTTGGCTAAATCTCATTTAGAAGAAAAAATTTGTTCCTAGGTTCATCTTTGGACTACAAAACTTCCCTTTAGTTATAATTATATGGAGGTAATCAATTAGCAGTTTCCACCGTGCTTCATCCTCCACGTGTACGAATCACAAGTGATACTCCAATTTCAACCACTTTCTCAGCAAATCACTACATACAGCTCATCACCAAATCATTCACTTTCAGAAAATCAACCCCAGAATTCTTGACCCTAGTGAATCCCTAACAATTGCTAGTGTCACAGAAATTAATTTCCTTTTGGTCAGCTGGACCCTGTTCTCAAGTCATTATGTCTTCACCCTCACAAGTCTCAAATGCCAACGTGTTTCAGCACCACAACCTTTCAACATCCCTTACGGATGGCTCTAAGAAAGCAGAGTGAATCTATTCTGTAAAAATCAATCATGCTGTGATTTTGTCTCTGAAGACCACCCATCCAGACCTATAGGAGAATAAAACAGGGCATCTTAAAATAGTTACATATCACTTGGCCTTGTGACTTAGGGGCCGAGACTATCAACTTTCAGGTATCAATCTGAGATTCTCCCTAATGTGATGTGTTAATGAACTCTAACATCCTATGTACCCATTAAAAATGATTCACTAGCTTATTTGAGAGGCAGACAGACACAGAACATCTCCATCCACTGGTTCACTCCTCAAATGCTCAAAACAGCCAGAATTAGAACAGATCAAAGCCAGGAGCCAGACACTTAATTTAGGTCCCCTGCATGGGGGCCAGGGACCCAACTACCCAAACTATCACCTGCACCACCCAGCACTGTGTATTAGCAGGAAGCTGGAATTAAGAGCGCAGCTAGGACTCTAACCTGGGCATTCTAATAGGAGGTGCAGGAATCTCAAGCAACAGCTTAACCACTAGGCCAAACGTCCACCCCTACCCATTTTAGAAGCTTGAAGTATTTTCTTTTCTGAATGTCATCTGTAGACATGACCCCAGTATTTGCCACAAGGGATCTTATATTGTATGCCCACAGGAACAGTGGTAGGAAGGGAGGAGTCTCTCAGCCTTAGACAGGAGGCTTCAACTATCTGGGACAAGTGGGAAAAAACTCCCTCCCCTAATGGAGCCCAAACACCACAGTGAAGAGACAGACAACAGGCAAACACATGTGGACATTTCTAATGTGACAGACAGCACCAGACAGACATAGTGATGAAGAGAGGGTTTAGTGTCAGGAAGAGCAAGGGCCTAGACAGCCAAGGAAGGCCATGCTGAGACGATGAGATTTGAAGAGAAACATGACCTCCATTCCAGCTTCATGTTGCTATGGGAAAGATGTGAACCTCAAGAAAACTCTGTAACTGGGCTTCATAATCGCAGCCCAAGGTGATTTGTGATACTACCAAGGACATGCACACCAGCTATCAGAACACAGGCACCGGGGGGCCAAGAGCATTGTGCTGTTCACCGACATATTCCAGTGCCTACACACAGTAGCTGCTTAACACATGTGTGTTGAATTGAATTTCTTGAATGCATGCCATCCCGCTGCAGTGTTCACTGGTCACTGGGACTTCCCTGAATAAGGGAATGTGGGCCTGTTCTTCCATGATTATTATGGATTTTTACTTAAGCTCCACAATGCTAGCACACTACCGGGTACTATTCTTTCAGTGGAGCCAAATGTTAGGTGACTGTGTCAGAATGATAAGGAATCAGGGATGTTACAATGTGGGATGCAGGCAGGCCGGAGTATACTGCCTTCTCTAAATGGAATTAGGAGATATAGAGAACGTCCAGTTTATATCAGAATGTGTGTTTGGAGAGCCAGAGGGATAAGCTACTCACAGATGACATGGCCATTTCCATTTCATTTTCCTGATTTTGGCTGTTTCAAAAACGGAAGGCAGTGGCTCCAAAGAGCGACACACCCCGCCAGGGGTTTGAGCTGAAGGGCTCCATGTTGTCCAATATGCTCTCAGTTGGCACCAGATACCATCACTAGGGTGGGGTTTATATCTTCCCATCATGTCCTTCTGTCAAAGACCTGCTGCAAAGAGCTATTATTTTAAATTCTACTTTATAAAGCATATACTCTTCTATTTAGCCATTTTTCTGCATTTTACCATATCCTAAACCTATCATTGACAGTGACAGCCACAAATCTCTGTGGTTTACTTTCAGGGGAAAGATCCATGTGAACAGAGGTAGATTCAGCAAGACTATGAACCAGCAATGAATTCTTTTTTCTCCTTTTATTTTTTTCCCTGAAAGAAGCAACTTTCACCCACTCAGAAATGAAGCAAAGCTAGCTCACCACCTCATCAAAGCTGGGTTGTATATTCATCAACCACTTAAACCACTTATGTTCAATATTTTGTTGAGTGCCTATTAAAAGAAGGTACTTCAAAGAGTTGGTGGGAAGATGCAATTAAAGGATAGGATATTTTTGCTGTAAAAATTTGAAAATCTATGCCTAGGCTTTTGTAGTATATGTTTTTAAGTACAATTTGAAGATCCCTCATTTGCATGGATTTCAAAAAAATTTTGGATTGACATATCTTTTTCTTCCATTTTTTTGACATCTTTCTGAGGTACCCTCTTACACTAGGTATTTTTCTAGACCTTGAGGATACAGGAGTGAAGGAAACATGAAAATTCCCAATCTCAGCCGGCACCACAGCTCACTAGGCTAATCCTCCGCCTATGGCGCCGGCACACCAGGTTCTAGTCCCGGTCAGGGCACCGGATTCTGTCCCAGTTGCCCCTCTTTCAGTCCAGCTCTCTGCTATGGCCCAGGAGTGCAGTGGAGGATGGCCCAAGTGCATGGGCCCTGCACCCGCATGGGAGACCAGGAGAAGCACTGGCTCCTGGCTTCAGATCAGCGGGGTGTGCCGGCCGTGGTGCGTCAGCCCCAGCGTGCCAGGCGCAGTGGCCATGGGTGTGTGGGGGGGGTGAACCAACAGCAAAAGGAAGACCTTTCTCTCTGTCTCTCTCTCTTACAGTCCACTCTACATGTCAAAAAAAAAAAAAAAAAAAAAAAAAAAAAAAAGAAAAGAAAAGAAAATTCCCAATCTCATGGCACTCACATTCTGATTTTACATAACACGAGGTAGTACTGAAACCAAAACCCTCCAGCACTAGTGGATCATAAAGGCATGGGTACCGGGGCCAGTGCTGTGGTATAGCAGGAAAAGCCGCTGCCTACAGTGCCGGCATCCCGTATGGGCTCTGGTGCAAGTCCCGGCTGCCCTACTTTCCGTCCAGCTCCCTGCTATGGCCTGGGAAAGCAGTAGAAGATGACCCAAGTCCTGGGGTCCCTGCACCCTTGTGGGAGACCCAGAGGAAGCTCCTGGCTCCTGGCTATGGATCGGCGCTGCTCTGGCAGTTGCAGCCAATTGGGGAGTGAACCAGCAGATGGAAGACCTCTCTCTCTCTCTCTCTTCTGTGCCTCTCCTTCTCTCTCTGTGTAACTCTTTCAAATAAATAAATAAATCTTTTTTTTTTTTAAAAAAGACATGGTTATGGGAGCTGCCATTTCAATGTGTCTATCTGACTCTCCTCAGATGAATTAACACTTTAACCTACACTGATTTAACTCACATTTAGATTAATATACTAATTCTTCATTACATATCAAGTATTATTTTAAAAAATGGAGAGCACATCAAGTTCAAATTCATTCCCTTAAAAGCTTCAAACTTCCCCTAAGCATAGCTTTTACCATTCTCCATAGGCTACATGTAGACCTAACTGGAAAACAAAGAGGGGAGGCTTTGCTTCACAATGAAACCAGCCATAGTTTAATGTCCATTTTGAATGGTGAAGGTATTCTTCCATAAACAGTCCATGAATTGTCCTTTTGGTTATTTCATCAGTTGCAGCCAATCATTACACAACCCATTAAATTTAATGGGTCTGAACCTGGCTATGATTTTAATTCCAGTTAAGCCTCTATTGTCTATAGATGCAGGTAATCAACTCTGAGGATACATTCCCACTATTCGTACAGGAAGAATTATTCAAAGATCAGGGGCTCCTTCCCCTTCAGTACCGAAGCAACTGCAGCTCAATTAAACATAGAACTATTACCATCAAGGGAGGCCTCTACTGTCTCCCCCAAATGTGGATACTTCATCACTCAAGGTGAAAAGTGGTAGAAAAATGCAACTTGTCACAAATTTGCTGTAAGTGGACAATTCCTGCCAAGCTGACACATGTAACTTTGCTTCCTCTGATGTCACCGGATAATATAACTCACTGCTGAAACTGTGTTGACAGTGGAAGAAGAAAAAAAAATGAGTCTGTCAAGCCAAGGATAATATTACAAAAACAAGGAATGTCAATGAGGCCATTTCTGCATATGTCTGCATTTCAATTGGCAAACCACAATCTGGAGACATATAAATATCACCATGGCCACTGTCTAGCCCAGGATTCCAGGATTCCAATTTCCAGGTGTGAGCTGAGCACTTTGCCCAGAGAGCTCTGTAAATAATTACTGGTTTACAAAAAAGAGAGAGACTGAAACAGATTGCTGCCCTCTTGTCTTCTCTCCTTCCCTGAGCAGTACATGAGCACAGCAAATCACATGAACAAAACCAGCCTTTTAAGCAACTGCCCAGCCTAAGTCATTACTTGGCAAGTCGCTATACCATTTGTCTGTCATGGTCCTTCACAGTATGACATCCACTTCCAAGAAGATGTCTTGATAAATACGGCATCAAAGTCCATGTCTAGGGAAAAACTGAACGGGGATGTATGAGTCCATTTCAGAATGAAATAAGTCCCTGTGACCATCTGTGATCACGTACGCAAGCCATGAACTGACTGAACACATCTGCCACGTTTGAAACCCTTTCTGCTCCCGATGCTTTAAAGGTAATGCACAAAACTTTAATTTCGTGGTACCTTTCACAACAATTACCCTGTCCTAGCTCCCGAGCCCTACAGTAACAGCTGAGAAACAGGGGTTTACGCATTTGATAGAGGCAGTGCACTTACATAACTGACCCTATACTCATAGAGAACAATTATCAAGCAACCAAACAAATATCTAACTAAACACAACACTTCTGTGGTCACTTCCTTGAGACTTCTGTAAAATGAATGAAATCACTCCTTTCTGTGACATACAACAGCACCTGCCTTCTTTCTCTTTTCAGCACTGAGTTCTGTGGTTTTCATGCTATGCCTGCTTTGTTAGACAACTGCTACTCAAGAATAAGGACTGCATCCTATGTTTATATTACCCAAGCAGTCCTTGACCCCTTCTCTCCTACTACCTATCCTAAACCACCATAGAAATAAATTTCCTTTCTGCATCAGAGTGAAGAATTTACACAGACCCCTGGGGTATCAGAACTCCCAAGATGAAATGATCATCCTCAATATAAAGGCAATAGGATGTCAGGTCTGAAAGCCAGAGCCATTAGATCAGGCAAAACCACTTCTTTGGGAAAAGGAATAATTTTATTGGATCTAAGAACCTGAAGCTGGATCATTGCCAGTTGACATCCATACTTATTCTTTGATAAAAGGATAAAGAAGGCCGACGCCGCGGCTCAATAGGCTAATCATCTGCCTCGCGGCGCTGGCACACCAGGTTCTAGTCCCGGTCGGGGCACCGGATTCTGTCCCAGTTGCCCCTCTTCCAGGCCAGCTCTCTGCTGTGGCCAGGGAGTGCAGTGGAGGATGGCCCAAGTGCTTGGGCCCTGCACCCCATGGGAGACCAGGAGAAGCACCTGGCTCCTGCCATTGGATCAGCGCAGTGTGCCGGCCACAGCGGCCATTGGAGGGTGAACCAATGGCAAAGGAAGACCTGTCTCTCTGTCTTTCTCTCTCATTGTCCACTCTGCCTGTCAAAAAAAAAAAAAAAAAAAAAAAAGGATAAAGAAAACACAGTGAGTTTTTCATTGGCTAAATTTATTCAACTTATATTAAAAGTAGCTTTCCTAAAATGTCCCTTCTTATGAAACAATGGTGTTAATGGTGGTACTTTTTAATGATAATTTTTTTAAAAAACATGATCTTTAGCAGTTCTTTTTTTTTTTCCTGGAGATGTTTCCATCTCATAAAATCTAAATATCTGGGAAACACTGGCCACACCTACCCATCTTTACTGGCTGGTACAGCTAACTGTAAAAGTCAACCTGGATGTATAAGCTAATGTCAGAAGGCAGCTTATCAGCTAGTGTGCTTCATGTTGATAAGATCCAAGGAATTTCAGAAGATAATTATCTTGGCAGGAAGCCCTCCAAATTCAAAGACAGATATTGAAGACATATATATTCAGCTTCTCCTTTGGTTGAGATTTTTTTTGAAATAGAAGCTAGCATTTTCCATGAGCTTACATGATTATAGGTCAGATTAAAAGAGCCAAGAGAAAAAGGAAATGTGATCTTACTATAAGATCACAGATTATAATAAGGCAACCTAGAGAAGCAAGAAAAGGCCACAGAATATAGAACAAAAAACAACTGAAAGGTTGAAGTGAAGGGGTAAAGTGAGAGAATAAAATAAGAAAGAAGTATAGGGGCAGACATTTAGCCTAGTGGTTTACAGCCCTTGTCCCACATCAGAGGACCTGGATTCAATACCCAGCTCTGGGTCCTAACTCCAGCTTTCAACTAATAAGGACTCTGGGAGACAGTGGTACTGGCTTAAGTAATTTTGTTCTTGACCCCTGTGGGAGACCTGAATTGAGTTCCCAATTCTGGGATTTGGGCCAATGCAGAGGCCATTGGTATCTAGGGTATAGGTATCTAGGGGCTGGCCCAGCTCATTGGAGAACTTCCTCTCCTTCTCTTTTCCTTCCTTGTCTCTGTATCTGCCTCTCAAATACTTTAAAAATTTTTTATAAGAAATTGCATGCTCACATATGAAGACATACATATACACGTATGTATACACAAACCTATGCACACATAGGCCTTAACTGACACTAAGGCCATAAAGGCAGTCAGAAGACCCAGGAGTTCATGAACTCCATGAGATGATTTCAGAAAGTTTTTGGAAAAATGTAATTAAAAGGCAAGTTTATTTTGGTGCAAACAATTTTTGAAACCCCTGCATAATTATCTTCATAATATATATTTCCCCTGTACTTTTTGAAGACCTTTGCATATGTTGCCCCTGCCTTTTCAGTTATCAAAGGACAAAAAAGTAATCCTGTAATTTAACCAAAGCCTTTTTAACATGGAAGGAAACAGTTCAGCTTTTTCAATTAAGTGACAGCCAAAGTCAAGGGTCAAGCATCCTAAATGAGTTGTATTCCTTACATATCAGTGTTTTCATCTCTGCTAATTATGTCAGCTTTCTTCCTGGGCAGAGAGGGTTAATCAAAGAGTAGTCATATGTCGCTCCCCGTCTTCGTGGAGGAACGACACAGGACCCTGCGCTGTTCTTTCGTCTGCTCAGCCCTCCCCGGATTTGCTGCTGGTTCTTCCCGGGTTGGCTACCGACCCTTCCACCTCCGTGGAAGGGCGGTTCCCCCTGCCACTTTTCCCCACTTCCGCGGGGGAGCGGCACACCGCCGGCCGGCTCTCTCGGGGGCTGCACAGGTGTTCCTTCAGATAGATGTTCCTGGTGCATGTTGTCTCTCTCCTCCTTTATAGTCCTCTTCCACCAATCCCAACTCTGCTACCCACACACCGAGTACACTGCTCTCCTCCAATCAGGAGCACAGTTTATTGGTTGAACTGGAGGCAGCTGTGTAGAAGCTGTTTCTCCCTTCTCAGCACCGTATTGTGGGAGAGCAGATGCATAGAATAAGTCTTAATTCCAGTAACTTAGTCTAGTCCGAGTTGCTCCCCACAGTCATATACTTCAAACATCAATTGAGGACGACGACCCCTTTCTTGGAGACAAAAGAATAAGATCACATTTCTGGAACTTTCCTTCCAAAAACACTGATAGGAAGTATAGTCAGTGAGCAAAGTGAAAAGAAAACAAATGCTGTAATGCAGTCAGTTAAAGCCCTGTGTGGGAGACCTGCATCCCATATCCAAGGGCATAAGATTGAGTTCCCCCTCTACTTCTTATCCAGCTTCCCATGTCTAGCATGTCTGGAAGGCAGCAGATGATGGCACAAGTCCTGCAAACCATACCAGTGGGTCACATGAAATTTTTGGCTCCTGGCTTTAGCCTGGCGCAGCCCTACAAGTTGCAAGCATTTGGAAGATCTTTCTCTCTCTTACCTTTGTCTCACCCTGTCACTCTTTCAAATAAATAAACTTTGAAAAAAGAAAACAAAAAAAGTTTGCTCCTGGGAGCCGGCGCCGTGGCTCACTTGGCTAAGCCTCTGCCTGTGGCGCCAGCATCCCATATGGGCACCAGGTTCTAGTCCCAGTTGCTCCTCTTCCAGTCCAGCTCTCTGCTGTGGCCCGGGAGGGCAGTGGAGGATGGCCCAAGTGCTTGGGAGCCTGCACCGTGTGGGAGACCAGGAGGGGGCACTTGGCTCCTGGCTTCGGATCGGCACAGCTCCGGCCGTAGTGGCCATTTGTAGGGTGAACCAACGGAAGGAAGACCTTTCTCTCTGTTTCTCTCTCTCACTGTCTGTAACTCTACCTCTTAAATAGATAAATAAAATCTTAAAAAAAAAAGTTTGCTCCTGATTTTCACCAACTTCTTTTACTTCCTCCAAAGGAAGGAAACAGTTATTAACATGGTAGTATTGGTGCAAAGTGCTTTTCACAGGTTTGATATCCACAGAAAACATCCAAAAACATAGAAATCTGCCCATGTCTGCAGAGCCAGCTCATCAAAGGATACAGCTTTGAGGGTTCCATGACTCTTTAGCAAACAGCCCTTGAGAGCTAGAAGTTAATCTCAGTTTCTGAAGTTGGTGCTTTCTTGTGCTCCAAGAGGGCCTGAGAGAAGGCATTCAAATGGTCACAGATAAGTTCCTCATATATGTGTCTATAGTCTTCCAAACCAGAGTCGAGAATCCCTTTGCTTGGAATGATTACCATCTTGTCCTTCTTAACTGACAAATCACATATTGGATAAATATGGTGGATGTACCAGTTCTCCCAAGTTCCTCTCCAGCTGATTTTCTGGTAGGGGAGAACACTGAGCTGGTTTCTTGTCTAAGTTGTACCACATCTGGAAGTTGGAAAGAAATGTCAAGAACTAGAGTGGAGGCAGAATCATGTTCACAACCCCTGTGATGTGACTGGATCATATTGCATTCCTCCTCACCCCTCAATGGGAGTGAAGTTTAATGTCCATGTAATAAAGATTTTACCCAGCAGGTGGGAGTAATTACATAGCTCATATTTCTAGGTGGTAAATTTCCCTCAAGCTTTTAATCCAGCAAGAATACACAGCACATACTACAAGCTTTTTGAACCCTGAATTTACCAACCAACTCTCCAATTCTCAAGACAGATATGATTAATCACAATTCATGAATCATTACATTTATGTCATAACTCAAATTTTGCTGAAGAAAGGAGAACGGGCAAATATTTCCCCTGGACCAAAGGCATTTTATTGCCATCTGGGATATGCTCCAGTTTTTTGTCTGTTGTTTAATTTTATTTACTTGAAATAATATGTTCTTAGACTTTTTTTTTTTTTATTTGACAGGTAGAGTTATAAACAGTGAAAGAGAGACAGAGAGATAGGTCTTCCTTCCATTGGTTCACCCCACAAATGGCCTCTGTGGCCAGCGCTGCACCGATCCGAAGCCAGGAGCCAGATACTTCTCCTGGTCTCCCATGTGGGTGCAGGACCCAAGCACTTGGGCCATCCTCCACTGCCCTCCCGGGCCACAGCAGAGAGCTGGACTGGAAGAGGAGCAACTGGGACTAGAACCTGGTGCCCATATGGGATGCCAGTGCCACAGGCAAAGGATTAACCAAGTGAGCCACGGTGCCAGCCCAGACATTTTTTCTCACTCATTGTTTTTAACCTAAAAATGCAATGATTCTGCCATGAGCTAGAGTTTAGCTGCAATGTCATTCTGTGTTTAAGGTAAATTTATGTTTGTGCTTATGAAACAGGAACACGAGTGATCCAAGGAGAAACATTTATATACAGTCTCACAAAATTGCAAAGATTGATCTATCTCCATTGCTTCACTATTTTGGCAATTTTCAGGTAAATGCTAAACTGCCAGTATGCTGAGATGATACATAAAGTATTTTCTGAGATTCAGTATTTTTCCTATCAATCTAGTGACATATGCACATAGTTTGCAAACTACTTAATTAATGTGTTTCACTATGCAAAGAGAAGAGGCATGCTTATATTTTTTTCACCAACTCACCTTATGGAATGTAATGAACAGAATTATTTTTATCTTTACTGGTACAGTTTTAGTACCAGTCCTGTCACAGAGACTGACAAGATGATCACCAAATGCCATTCCTCTTCTTGAGCACAGAGCCAGTCCAGATATTTCAACCTTTTTGAACCCCAGAAGGGGACCATGTGACTAAATCTGGCCAGTAGAATGTGAGTAGAAGATATGTGTCACCTCTTTTTTTGTTGTTCCTAAAGATCTATTTATTTATTTATTTGAATAGCAGATTTACAGAGAGGCAGGGAAAGAGAGAGAGAGGTCTTCCATCTGCTGGTTCACTCCCCAGATGGCCAAAACAGCTGGAAATGCACCAATCCCTAGCCAGGAGTCAAGAGTTTCTTCTAGGTCTTCCACGTGGGTACAGGGGCACAAGGACTTGGACCATCTTCGACTGCTTCCCCAGGCCATAGCAAAAAGCTGGATCAGATGTAGAGCAGCCAGGACTAGAACTGGTGCCCATATGGGATGCTGGCACTGCAGGCAGTGGCTTTACCCATTACACCACAGTGCTGGCCTCAATATGTGTCACTTCTAAACCAAGGCTTTGAGTACCTGTGTGGATGAGTCAAGTACTCATGGGCCTTTCTCAGTTTCATTTGTGCCATAGTATGCTGGCTGCCTAATGTCAGAGTGCCCTTGAAGCCATGGAAGAACCATCTTACTCTAACAGCACAGAAGAACAGATTCTTGAGTCACCTCTTAGAGGACCAAAGCAACCAAGAACAACTGTGCTGGCATATGAGCCTACAGTATACAAGCTTTTGCTGTGATTTGGTGAGGAGTGGTATTTGTGACAGCAGTTACATGTTCTGAATCAATCCTAAGATCCTTAAAGCGTTCTCTTTTTTTCAAGTTTGTAGGTACTAGCACACCAACAGAACGCCTAAACATAGATTAAATGTGTTATGCTGCATACTCTTTATAACACAAACAATGCATTATTCTTCTGAGGATGCTCTAATATTATACATCTCCTACATTTAATTGTATAATATCAGGTTTGGGTGGCTCTTTTATTCTATACATAAAGATGGACTCCTGATCCACTTAGGCAATACTGTAGATTGTACAACTCCTTCTCCATCCTTAATTACCTGACTCAGTGAGCCTCCACTAGACTTTTCAATTTCACAAATTATTGCTCATTCAGAATTTGAGACTGCAATTCATCTAGTAACTTACCAATTTTAAATCATATCTACTATTTGACTAAAAATATATTAACAGCTTTAACCCTTCGTCAGGAAACAATACTGGGTAAGGGATTGAGTGGTGGAGCTGGATTAGAAATCAGAACTCCAAAAATTTTGGTCAAGGCAACCATGATGGAGAATAAGTGTATTTACTCTTTTTGGGGATACTTTTCTATATGAAACCAAAGATCTGGATGCTTAGTACTCCCCAACCATGATGCTTAAGCATTCAGCTTCTGATCCAGCTCCCTGCTAATCCATCTGGATTTCCCAAGTGCTTGAGCCCCTGCCATCCATGTGGGAGACCTGGATGGAGTTCTTGGCCCCTTGCTTTGGCCTGGCCCAGTCTTGTCTGTTGGCTACCATTTGGAGGAGTGAATCCGTAGATGGAAGATCTATTTCTTTCCCTCTATCCTTCCCACCCTCCCATCTCCCAATCCCCTCCTCTTCTCTCTCTTTATCTCTTGCTTTGCCTTTCAAATAAGTATGTAAATAAATAAACACAGAAACCTACAAGGACTGTGGTTCAATAAAATATAAACAAAATGTGCACTTCAATATCTTTGACTATATTTTAGCCTTCATCATTTGTGGACACAATTTTCTCTATTGGTAAAGTGGGCATGGCCTTACATAGAACTGATTTTCAAGGTAAGATAGGGACATCATTAGTTTGGATTAAAAAAAAAATAAGGGAAGCTGAGTGTGGTTCATGAGTTATGACAAATAGATTCACATGAGATATTAATGGGGGAAATGAGGTGAGAGGTATGTGGGAACTATGTTACCACCTCACAATTTTTATTTTGTAAATTTAAAACTCTTCTGAGACAAAATGTTTTTTAAAAGACCCAAGTCAAAAATTACAGTAAAGGGTAGGTATTCAAATCCATAAATAGAGCTAGCTGAGTTTTTGAAGATTCCTCTCCAAAAATCTACAAGCACTTATGAGAAGAAAGATAAGGATTCATCTGAACATGTTAGTATTAATAAACAAAGACCTTCTATAAAATCCAGTAAGAAAACATCTTTCATGTTTTAATCTAGTTTTAATACATTTTAATAACATAGGCACAAGAAACTCAATGACTATTAAATGGTGGCAGTATTAAAGTCTATGGTTCATAACGATGGTGTTGAGGTGGGCACTGTGGTGTAGCAGGTTAAGTTGCAGCTTGGGACCCCCACTTTCCATATTAGAGCAGCTGTCTCAAGTCCTGGCTTCTCTGCTTCTGATCCAGCAGCCTACGATGCACTCTGCGAGGCAGCACATGCTGGCTTAAGTACTGAGGTCCTTGACACCCAGATGGAATTCTGACCTCCTGGCTTTGACCTGGCCCAGCCCTGGTTGCTGTGAACATTTGGGGAGTGAACCAGAAGACAGAGATCCCTTTCTCTCTGATGTTCTGCCTTTCAAAACAAACAAACAAGCGTTTCTTAAAAGGAAGTGTCTCTATTCTGGCATCTTCACCAGCCCAGGCTTCGAGTCATGTTGCTACCAGATATTTGAGTGTATGTGTGTGCATATGAGTGTATTCTGAACATTAAGAGGGAAACTTATTTCAATTATTAAGGGCATGAACTCTAGAATCAGGTTGAGGTCAAACTGCAACCCCAAATAACTACTGTCGTGACCTGGAGCAAATTTTTTAGCATCACTGATTCAGTTCCGCCATCTGAAAGCAACAATGATTTACCTTGTGAGTGGTGTGAGGATGGTGAGAATTATCCCTGGGTGGGCACTCACACAGTTCCTGGTCATACAGTAGGTGATCAACAAATGTTAGCTCTGTGTTATCCTTGAGTCTGCAAATGTGAGTGGGTCCACATTATTCTTGTCCCTTTAAATGAACCTAGTACTTCCACAACGGTGAGCATAAGCCTCAGTATCAATTGCCCTTGATATCTTTGTTTTGCTTGCCAATGATTTCTCCCCATTTGGCTTTCATAAGATATATATCATAGAGGCAGAAACGCACTCTCTTCCTACACCAGACTCATAAACCTATTCATCTGCTCCAAGATACTACTTAGGACATTTCTTCTTAATAAGACATAGAGAAAACAAATTCTGCTATTGTGTGAACTTGACTCAGAATATCGACAGTGTTGGCCAGAATCACTGATTGCCTATTACAACATTCCATTCCAACACATCATGAAAAGGTTGATCACTAAAAATATATATTATATGATTCATAATTGTAATATAGGATGATTCATCCCATTCTGATTACTAGGACTATTATAATATTAGACTAATTTACTTCTTAACCATTATAATAATGTAAGCCTTTTTGGCAAAGGATATTATATAATGCATTCAATTGTTCTAATTATCAAACAAATCCTATATTTTTCATCAACAAATTTCTTATTTTAAAAATGTTTGAACTAGTATTAGAAGAAATAATTCTAACCTTGATTGTCACACAAAGGCTTATTATTATTATTTTACTATTTTAAACAATGAATGCACTTTGGTAGTTATTCAAAGTTTATGATTTTACACAATCCTGAACAAGCTACTGGTTTTGCCACTGCTGATGACAATTTTGATTAGTGGATGATTAATTAGGACCTTGACTTCTTAGCCACTTCAAAAGTTGGTCCCAAGAAAGTCTTTTAATCCACACTGGGGCAGCCTGGGAATAGCATCTGCATGTGTAGGGGGAGGTACCTAGGGTACCGTAACTTAGAGAGATTCAACAAATCCAAATCCCAGTACCCGATCTGTGCTCTGCTCCACCCTTAGCTTCCAACCTTCCAGTAGAGTTAGCTTCCCAGTTTCTTCTTCAATAGTTTCAGGGCAGGAATACGTGGTCTGTTGGTATGTATACACCCAGGGAGGGCGGCACAGGCATGAGGTTGACCTCTTACTAACTCACTTTCTCTGAAGATGCATTCGATGTATTATGCATGTGTGTGCTGCAGAGGAGGGCAGCAGCTGTTCTATTTTCTCTTGGCTCAATTATCCTACTTTACTTAGGAAACATGTTCAATTCTGCTGGTAAGCAGAATTAAAGTGACCCTTGCTTTGTGATCTGTTTTGAGGTAAAGTGTATGTATTATCTGAACTGAATAATGACAATAAGAAATATACAACTGTATTTTATTTGTGAAAATTTCCCTGGGCAAGCTGAAAGATTTTTCTTCTTTTAACTTTTTTTTTTAATCGCTCATTCTTGTCACAAAGCACTGTGGCATCCCCAAAGTGGATAAAGAGTGTGTAAAAGTGCCCTGGTGATCACAGCATCAGAGAGCCATTACCACCTACTGCGGTTCTGAAGGGGTCCCCCACTGAGAACCTCAACCGTGGAGCTAGAAGGGGGCTGCTCACAGGAGCTGGGCCTTCAGAAGAGGAATTAGCCACGGCCAACAGCAGTCAGGCAGGAGGGAGGGAGCAGAAAGATGGATGCCCCCCCTTCCACTCTAGGAATCCTCCTGATGTTGTTCAAGTCAGCATCCCCAGGACGCAGAATGCGGGGGAGACTGCGGGGAGGGATACATACGAGGAAGAGCAAATGGAGAATAATGAGCATATGAACAAATCTTTAAGAAGTAAGCCACACGGGTTTCCTGTTGCAACTGTAATTACCTTTAAAGCACAGTTCAAATTTGGCCTCCTGGGAGCATTTCCTGATGACTCCAGGTTTTACTGATTCCCCTCTTCTTTGACATTATAGTGCTCTGAAGTTTGCCTCGGTATTTCTCTTACATATAAAGAAACAGAGATTTTTAAAATTGAAATAATTCTTTTTGCAGACTATTGGGGCTTGGTTGGAGGCCAGGTTGATCAATAACTATTTTATATGTGATGCTCCTTATAAACATTATACTTAAAGGATGTTTTTTTCCTGCACTTCCTAGCCCAGTAGAGACACAGTGCTTACCAGCTTCATTCTTTTAACACTAAATCTGCCGTGTGTGTGTGTGTGTGTTTGGCAGAGTGGACAGTGAGAGAGAGAGAGAGAGAGAGAAAGGTCTTCCTTTTCCATTGGTTCACCCCCCAATGGCCACTGTGCCCAGCACGCTGCGGCGGGCGCAGCGTGCTGATCTGAAGCCAGGAGCCAGGTGCCTCCTCCTGGCCTCCCATGCGGGTGCAGGGCCCAAGCACTTGGGCTGTCCTCCACTGCCTTCCCGGGCAACAGCAGAGAGCTGGCCTGGAAGAGGGGCAACTGGGACAGAATCCGGCGCCCCAATGGGGACTAGAATCCAGGGTGCTGGTGCCGCAGGCGGAGGATTAGCCTAGTGAGCCATGGCTTGTGTGGTTTCAAACCTGTCTCTGAGGGGATGGGGATACTGGCCCTGAACTCAGGAGCTTCTGTGCTTTCTTTTCATTCATTAATTTACTCAACTATTCAACAGGATTTCTGTGTGTATCTAGTGTATGTCAGATACTATACTTGGTACAAGATTACAGTGGCGACAGGGAAATAGAGATATTACAGAGTTCACAAATTAGTGAGGGAGAAGATATCAAAAGATAATTTTAAAACCATCATTACAACTATACTGAGTACAATAAAATCAAGGCTACAAAGCACAGCGAGGGCATATAATTGAGGGAACTGACCTAGGCAGGTCAGAGAAGGCGTCTCTGAGAACGTGATAATTGGGATGAAACCACAGAATATGCACTAACTAGGTGACTTCTGGGGAGCATTCCAACCACAGATAGCTGCAAAGTCTCTGCTTCCAAAGCGAGGACGGTGAGAGGAGGGAGTTAAAGGAAGGCATAAGCTACGAGGCTGTATTAGAGACCAGAAACGGACAAAGGTAGGAAGTACTGGCCATCCAGGGCTTGAGACAGATTCTGGGCTTTATTTTCAGATCAGAGAAAAACCATCTTGGGGGCTTAGGCAGCAGAGCGTGTGATGGTTAATTTTAGATGCCCACTTGACTGGATGGCAAAGCATCACTTTGGGTGTGCCTGTGAGAGTATTTTCAGATTAGCATGCATGTGCACTCGGTGGGGAAGGCTGGCTCTCACAGTGGCAGGCAAGGGGCTCATGTTGAAGCGCAGCAGGTTAAGCTGCCACCTGAGACACTGGCACTCCACATGAGTGCCACTGGAGTCCTGGATGCTCCACTGAAGAGCCACCTCTCTGTTAATACCCCTGGGAAAGCCGTGGAAGATGGCCCAAGACCTAGATAGAGTTCATGGCTTCTGGCTTTGGCCTGGCCCAGCCCCAGCTGTCAGGGCCATTTGGGGAGTGAACCAGTAGACAAAGATTTCTAATGCGGCCTTTTAAATAAATAAATATACATATATAAAATATATATATGTATATTTTAAAAAGCTGGCAGGTACATTTAGTAAATCTAGGACCCAGGCAAGATAAATACAGAAAACAGACACATGTGTCAAGCTATCCACCTCCTGGAGTGGGGATACACTCTCCTCTTCTGCCTTGAAACATCACAACCTTAGGCTTCCCTAACCTTTTTTTCCAAGACTTCTGTGGTTGCCCCTGGCATTCTCAGACCCCCTACCTGAGATTCAGAGTTGCTTCTGATCAGCTCTCCTGTCTGGGCCTTTGGACTTGAATGGAGTCATATCACCAACATCCCAGGGCCACCAGCCTGCAGACAGCCTGTGGGCTGGTTTTGGGGCTTCTCAGCCTGCAGCCTCTCAGGAGCCAATTCCCCTAAAAAAAGCTTATCTCATATCTCCAGATCCTATTGGATTTGTGAGTCTGGAGAACTCTAATACAAGCTGACATGGTCACAGGTGGCATCTGAAAATGATCCTTTTGACTGGTGCAAAATTCAATGGTTCAGGTAGGAGAAATGATAACTTGGACAAGATTATAGTGTGTAGAGCAAAAGAGAAGCAGATGAACTTGAAGGATACCAGAGAGAAGCCAGCGCTGTGGCATAGCGGGTAAGGCCACAGACTGCAGTGCCAGCATCCCATGTGGGCACCAGTTCGAGTCCCGGCTGCTCCACTTCCAATCTGGCACTCTGCTGTGGCCTGGGAAGGCACTGGAGGATGGCTCAAGC
The DNA here is from genome assembly GCF_964237555.1 of Oryctolagus cuniculus. NCBI lineage: Eukaryota > Metazoa > Chordata > Mammalia > Lagomorpha > Leporidae > Oryctolagus > Oryctolagus cuniculus. Next base: position 82,138,224 of record NC_091433.1, on the reverse strand, counting down.
CTTGGGTCCCTGCACCCCCGTGAGAGACCCAGAGGAAGCTCTTGGCTCCTGGCTTCTGATCAGCGCAGCTCTGGCCTTCACAGCCAACTGGGGAGTGAACCAGTGGATGGAAGACCTCTCTGTCTCTCTCTCTGTCTCTCTCTCTCTGCCTCTCCTCTCTGTGTGTAGCTCTTTCAAGTAAATAAATAAATCTTTAAAAAAAAAGATACCAGAGAGATAAAACCCATAAGAACTTAGTGAATCATTGGCTATGCAGGTAAGAAATTTAAAAAGCAGGCAGAAAGTTTCTACCTTGAATTGGTAAAATGAGTGAAGGGCTAGGCATTGAGATAGAATATACCAGAAGAAGAACAGACACAGGCTTAGGAGAGTAGAGCAGAGTGACATACTATTATAGCATTAAAGCTATTGTAACTTACATAAAAAGATATTGTGTGAACAAGAAAAATGAGAGTCAATACAATGTTTTATAATGCAACCAGAGCTAGGGACATTGACTAGTGGTATGACCTCTGACTAATGCTAGCTTTAGTAATTAATGAAATGCCTATAGATATGAAATACTGCAGATTTCTAAAGATAGTCCATTCAGTGCAAGATCATACACTATATGCTAGGAAAACTGGGAATTGTGTTATTCTCCCTTTGCACTTGGATAAATTGAGATTTATAACAGTTAATAACTTGGCCACTCTGAGTCAGCAGAACAGTGCAGGAAATAAAGATTCAAAGAGCTGGAAGGAAATTTAGAGGCCACTTGACCTGGTCCCCTTGCGGACCAAGAGCAGACATTTTTGTTCCATGTCTGACAAGCTGTTAGCAACAGATTTGTGACTAGAATCCAGTGTCTTGACTCTTAGCTTTGCACTATTGTTCTCACTCCAACACACTTACTGAGTTTCAAGCGAATGGTCCACTGCTCAATGGTTTGGCCTTTTCCAGTAGCCAAAAGACTCCTTTCTGGAAGTACTGGATAACAGAAAGTATTGTGGAGCAGTTGAGACACAAGTGCTGTGTGTAAAATATAAGCTGATGTGAATTTTGGCAAGTTGATGTGTAGCACATATGAGAATAATTACAATTCCCTGCAATCTCAGTTTCTTCATCTATAAAATGTGATAGTTGTGAATAATTATGTTCTTGCTCTATGAAATTATGGTTCTATGTATGACTCCCCCAACCTCCAAGTTCTCTCTGGACTTGGGAAAACAACTCCCCTTTCATTGTTTGGAATATGTTTCCTGATGAAAGGGGATATGTGCTGGTTTGTATCATGGAACATATTTTCATGTTTAAGCTCCAGAGAAAGTGAGAGGAAAGCATAAAACAGGAAGCATCTGCATTTTTAACTGGCAGAGCAAGTGGAATTTGATGTGACTTCAACATTTTTCACTGCCTTGTATTAACAGATGGCTAGAATTCAAAAGTGCTCTGCATAAGGAAAAGGGTAGAAGCTGGTTACAAGGCCTTGTGGAAGAAGGACAAAAAGAAGAAAGGGGAAAAGTATAAGGAAGGAGGGAAGGAGGGAAGGAGGGAAGGAGGGAAGGAGGGAAGGAAGGAAGGAAGGAAGGAAGGAAGGAAGGAAGGAAGAAAGGGAGGGAGGGAGGGAGGGAGGGAAGCAGGCAGGCAGAGAGGGAGGACATATGTATGTATGTATGTATGTATAGGGATACTTATAAAATATCACCATTTCAAAGTGGCAGAGGAAGGAGGGAAAGAGAGATTGCGTACTAAATTGCATGAACTTTCCTCAGTGTATTTGAGAGATACAGCTCTTGGGTCAGAAATTGCTAATCTACTTTGAAGTCTAGCTTCTTCCACTGTTTGCTTTAGGGGTGCTCTCATTCATATGGACTTCCAGCCTCATCAGAAAGATTAGCAATCAAGACAGAATGACAGAAAAGTTTCAGGTCAACAGTACTTCACTGAAACACCTGTTTGCTGTTTGTCTGAAAGTGTATGTTAGTAGGACTTGTTCCCAACATCTGGACTAAAGCATGTCATTTCTATCATGTTGCCTTGGAAGGAAGATCAACAGTCAGGGTGATTATTTGATCCCTAGAACTATGCTGTTATTAATAACCCTCCTATCTTTTTGGATCACCTATGGTCTTGTGCTTACACTTTTTTTTAATCCATCAAAGAATATTAGTATTGCTTTCTTCCATAGTTTAGTCACAGATTCTGAAATTTTCCAAATTTAAGTCTGAGATGTCAGAAAGATGTTGAAATTCGGGCCCAAGTAAGATTCTTTTATAGTTTTTCATTGGAATTCTTGATTTCCAAAACAAACAGTATGGATATTTTGTTATCAATGACAGTTTCATGGAGATCCTGGTTGGCAACTTCTAACACAATCTTTGCACACAAATGAGCACCTTGAATTAGTAGTAGCAACATTAGCAACATCACCACGGTGACAGGAACTCCCTTGTCCTTCATTTCTGTCCTCAGTAGCATGCATGCCATTTACCTTTGCTTTCACTCCTTCCTTTCTGTATCTGGCCCTCCTCCTTTTTCTCAAAGAGTTACTCCGGAGCAGATCACAAAGGGGGAAGACTGCCAACAATGGCAGTAGAGGTAAAAGAGAAAGTGTGCATTCTTCCTCTACTTTTGGAGTTGGCTGTGGCAGGTCCTTCACTGTCTCTATCCCAACATTCCCACCCTCTCCACCCTGTTTCTAGGACTCAAACACATCTGCCACCTATAGCTCTGATCACTTTGATGAAACTCACCAACTCCCATTCCCACTTCAGTCTTACTTCAAACTGTGGTGTACTCAGCATTAACATTCCTCTGCACTTTCCCCACAGAATCTCGGGGGAGAGAAATGAGAAAGGATCAGAAACTACTTCACACCTCATTGGCTTCTCACTGCTGCTAGCAGATTTATGCATTTATTCTGAAGGGTGGAAAAGGAGCACTTTCCCAGTGCACAATGAAGGAGAACCGCAGCTTCAAAGCAACAAGTTGAGGTAGTTGATTCAAAAGGAGGCAGGTTCTTAGTGGTGGTCTTTGGATATGTGTCAAGTGCCAGAGGTTTGGGGCCAATATTGTAGTGTAGCAATTTAAGCAGCCACCTGCAATACCAGCATCCCTTATGGGCACCAGGTTGTATCCCAGATTCCCCACTTCCAATCTAGTTCCAGGCTAATGGCCTGGGAAAAGCAGCAAAAGACAGCTCAAGTGCTTGGACCCTTGCCACCCTCCTGAGAGACCGGGAAGAAGTTCCAGGCTCCTGGATTCAGCCTGGCCCAGCCCTTTGGGAAGTGAAACAGCAGATGGAAGATCTCAATGATTTTCAAATAAATAAATAAATCCTTTCTAAAATGTGCCAGGGGGCTTGGTGCATAACACAATCCCTTGGGAATGAGCATTCATCCATGTCCTTTACCACCTATTCTTGCTCCTCAAAAACAAAACAACCACAAATAGCAAATATACACACATATTAGAGTAAGTAAATTTATTTAGACATGGGGCTCATAGTGTTTTATTTGATTGAAAACTTTTTGATTTGAAAGTGGATACACAAACCTGCCTCAGACAGATTAATGTAATTTTTTTTTCTTTTTTTGGGGGGGGGGTGGGGCAACTAGCAGGTTTAACTAGTTCAATACTCATGTTTCAGGACAACTGCTCGGACAACTCAAAATCCACTTGTGAAACTTAATAGCTTCTCATAAATTGTAGACCAACTATATTACTGGAAATAGTTCTATATAAATTGATGGCGTGGATTACATGCTGTAAAGGAGTTTATTATTTAGAGAAATGTTATGGGAAATTATTTCATAACCATTGATCATACATCTCCTATGTTATCTGCATTATGTGTATGAATTTGATGACATTAAAACAAAGTACTTCTATATGACTAAGATCAGGGTTTTTAGTTTTTTTTTTTTTTTTTCAGATATGCCTCTTAGATCTAGAAACCTCTCCTAAAAAATAAAAGTTAAATTTGGAATATGTGACAAAAGACAACAGTTTCTTCAAATAGAAGGACCTCAAGTGTTCCCTACGGCTTGTGTATCTCAGTATTTAAGACACAAAGGAAAGAACTATCTCATCATGAAGACCATCCCTTTTAGAAAACAATACTTCCTTTGTGCTTCTATCTAGCAGTTTTTCTTTTTAATGGAATATCTGTACAATGCATGGAAAAATGTGATTTTTAAGGTGCAAAAATTAGTTGGATATAGTTGCAGAATTCTCTGGATAAAAAACTAAAAGCTAACTTACAAACAATTATTCTTATTTTCAAATGCTGCTTCATTTAGCCTAACTCATTGGTAAGGCGTTTTATAGATTGGATCAGGAATTTCCATTTCTCTCTTCTGTCTTTTTAAGTGCTTAACCCTTCCTGATGGGAGACAATGCAGAGGGCTTGATGGATATATAGGGGTTTCACTGGCCATCTCTGAAATAATTTCTAGCACTGAATTTCTGTGAACACCACCCAAAGGCATTGGGCCTCACAGGTGGAATATTACAGCCGGGGGCCTGAGGAAAGGGTCTAGCTCTGGACCTAGCCCTGGCCTCCAGCCCACACGAGCTGTTGCCAGGTCCCCTTGCCCAGATTCCTACTGTCGCTCCCCCTCTTCGTGGAGGAACGACACAGGACCCTGCGCTGTTCTTTCGTCTGCTCGGCCCTCCCCGGGTTTGCTGCTGGTTCTTCCCGGGTTGGCTACTATCCCTTCCACCTCCGTGGAAGGGCAGTTCCCCCTGGCCACATTCCCCACTTCCGCAGGGGAGCGGCACACCGCTGGCCGGCTCTTCTCGGGGGCTGCACAGGTGTTCCCCTTAGATGTTCCCCTTAGATGTTCCCCGGTGCATGCCGTCTCTCTCCTCCTTTATAGTCCTCCTCCGCCAATCCTAACTCGGCTGCCCACACGCCGAGTACGCTGCTCTCCAATCAGGAGCCAGTCCTACAGTTTATTGGTTGAACTGGAGGCAGCTGTGCGGAAGCTGTTTACTTCTCTCCCAGCGCCATATTGTGGGAGAGCAGATGCATAGAATAAGTCTTAATTCCAGTAACTCAGTCCAGTCCGGATTGCTCCCCACAGATCCCCCTTTCTTTTTATTTTTGGCGTTGATACGCGCCTGTCTTCAGTGCCCCGTAGCACACACTCTGCTCTGCTTGCTAGAGTTGCCACAGGTTCTTACAAGTCCTATCAATCAGGCAAACCGAATCCGGGTCCTCTCTTCGCCATGTTGTGAGGAGGTTTTTAGGCGCTGATGTGTGCCTGTATTCGGTGCCCTGCAGCGCATGCTCTGCTCTGCCTGCAGGGGCTTACAAGCCCTAACAATCAGGCAAACCGAATCCAAGCCTTCTCATTGCCGTATTGTGGGGGAGACTTATTAGTGTTGATTCGTGCCTATCTTCGGTGACCTGCAGCTCATACTCTGGTCGAGCTGCTTGCTGGTGCTTACCGCCTTAATCAGGCAGACCGAATCCAAGCTCTCATTGCAGTGTTGTGGGGAGGCCTTATTGATGTTAATTCGTGCCTGTCTTCGGTGACCTGCGGCGCATAAGCTGCTAGCCGCCGCAGGTGCTCATCGCCTCACTAATCGGGCAGACCGAATCCAAGCCTTCTAATTGCCATGTTGAGGGGAGGCCTTTCTATTTCTCTATTTCTCTATCTCCGGGCATTCCTATTTCTCCCATTTTACTTCTATCTTCCAGCATTCCTATTTCTCTCATTTTACTTCTAAACTTCTGTTTCTCTTATCCCTGTGGCTTCCCGGCGGCGCTCGCCCCGAGGCTGCTTCTCGGCACCTCGCCCCGCGGCAGCTTCACGGCTCTGCACGGCTTCCCGGCGCCTCACCCCGCCGGCGGGCTCCCGGCTCTGCGCGGCTCGGCTTCGCGCGCACGCTCCGCGGTCTCCACGCGCTTCGCGCCCGCACCACGGCCTCGCGCCAGCCCCGCGTTCCCTATCTATTCACGCCCCGTGCTCTCTCTGCATGCGGCGGCTTCCGCGAATGTTTCCGCCACCACCGGCATTCAGTCCAAGTTCCCCGGACTAACCTGGCGAATTTCAACCTGGCGGCCCACGTCTCTGCCTCTGGTTCCAGATCTTCGCCTCTTGCTCCCCGGGGTGACTTGAAGAATTCCAAGGTGGCTTATGTCTCCGCCTTGGCCTGCACTCGCGGCTTCATCCTCCCTAACATTTTTCTCTACCCGGTATGTTTCCTTAAGTTTTCTTCCAACAATATTCCTCTCATTTCTCCTGGCTTCTCCCCACAGTCCGTATCCAAGTCTAAGTTTCTTATAGGTTTCACTTTCACTTTCAACCTGCAGTCCGTATCTAAGTCTAAGTTTCTTCTTGCTTTCACTTTAAATCCTAACTTCTTTCCCACAGTCCGTATCCGAGTCTATGCCTAGGCTTTCAATAGCTTCTTCTGGCACCTTTTCCGTTCGGCCTTCCCCTAGGCTCTTCTAGTCTCTCTCTCCGGTATTTTCCACTTCTTCCCGTTTCTTCCCTCCTAGGTTTCCTATCTGATTCTAGGTTTCCTATCCGAGTCACGGCACCATTATGTCGCTCCCCCTCTTCGTGGAGGAACGACACTAAGCCCTGCCTAGGCTTCATATCCGAGTCACGGCACCATTATGTCGCTCCCCCTCTTCGTGGAGGAACGACACAGGACCCTGCGCTGTTCTTTTGTCTGCTCGGCCCTCCCCGGGTTTGCTGCTGGTTCTTCCCGGGTTGGCTACTATCCCTTCCACCTCCGTGGAAGGGCAGTTCCCCCTGGCCACATTCCCCACTTCCGCAGGGGAGCGGCACACCGCCGGCCGGCTCTTCTCGGGGGCTGCACAGGTGTTCCCCTTAGATGTTCCCCGGTGCATGCCGTCTCTCTCCTCCTTTATAGTCCTCCTCCGCCAATCCTAACTCGGCTGCCCACACGCCAAGTACGCTGCTCTCCAATCAGGAGCCAGTCCTACAGTTTATTGGTTGAACTGGAGGCAGCTGTGCGGAAGCTGTTTACTTCTCTCCCAGCGCCATATTGTGGGAGAGCAGATGCATAGAATAAGTCTTAATTCCAGTAACTCAGTCCAGTCCGGATTGCTCCCCACACCTACTTCTAGCTGCGTCATCTGGCTCACTCCATTCTCTTGCCTGCCCACTTGCCCAGCAAGTGTAGACAGAAAGCGTCACAGATCTTCCTGTCCACTATGTATGCTTTTGCTTGATGCCACGTCTCCCAGGATCTCAGTGGCTCAGCTCGGGTGTCTTCTGCTGGCCTTGATCTGGCAGCTTCACTCTCCACTGGAGCTCATGTCTCCTTAATCCCAGACTCACATCTATCTGCCTTTGACTCACAGAATCCTGTGCTCATAGACTGGGGACCTAGAAGGATATTTTACTGTACTTATTACCATGGCTTTTATGTCTTTCCAAATAGAGCCCAATTCTTGGCTTCTCTGTTCAGTGAAGAAAAACAAAGTCTTTAGGTCGTTTTGCTTTCTCCTGGCCTTCCTCACAGACATTTTACAGGACTTCCACCCAAGTAGCTTCCACACCTGCCAATCTCTAATTCTAGAAATCTCCCTGTGGTAGGGATGTGCCTTTCTATCCTTGGTACACCAGTCCCGTGCTGCCTCTGTTAGGTGTAATTTTAATTCTTTACCTGCTGTCTTGTTTCTTGTTGGCATGTACTTCATTTGAGATAGACTCCTAAGATATCTCCTAAGATACTCCCAGTTTGTTTACAGCCCCAAAGGCAATAGACAACACAACATGGGCCATCTTTTTAACTGATAACAAATGTTGACAGTAAGATGACAACTAGTGGAATCTCAAACGTATACCAGAATATTAAAACTTCGTGTTTGATCACTAGAAAATGGTTAGAAGATAATCTGCAACAAACACGGGAATGGGGCTCTCTTTCTACAACTCCTTCTCTTGCACCTGACCATGTGCTAAGATTGAAGATCTAAGCCCAAGAAGACTGAAGACCAGGTGTCGTAGTTCACCCTGGCTTCTAAAACAAAATACGTTGGTGAGTGGGTAATTTATAAATAATGGAAATGTATTTCCCTCATTGGTGGAGGATAGCAATTCCAAGGCATCAGTAGCATTCATCTGCTGAAGACACACACTCTGTGTAGGGGACACCTCTCGCTGGCCTTCACATGCAGAAGGCAAAGAGCAAAGGCACAAGGCTGCTCCCTTCCAGGAGAGCCAATCATGAGTGGAGCTCCTGTGACCTAATCACCTTCAAAGATGTCACCTTTAATACTGTCCCATGAGGGTTTTGGGTTCCAACACAGGAATTCTGGAGGAGCACAAACATACCCCCAGGGTTAGCTTCCCCTCTGCCTGATTTACACTCTGAGGCAGGCGTTCTCAGAATAAAATGTATATTTTCCACCGAATTGTGGCGTTTATCATTGTAGAGGACTTTCAACCTTTTGTTCTTTTCCCTTGGGTACATGGAAATGAATAAAAATGCCGTCTATAAATGCTATGTAGCTTTGCTGCTTTGCATTATTTTCATTTATTTGATTGTCTTTTGAGAGCCGTATTTGACAAGTAAGGATGACTTCTTATAAGCAACTGGATATGCTAATAAAGCATTTTAATACATTCAATCAATATATATGTAAGAATGCTTTTAAAAAATTCCAGTTCTTGCTGGGGCTGCCAAGAAAGCCAGCTTCAGTAGATGAAAGAATCTGAAAGCCGAACTGTGTATTGATCAGCGCTTTTACTTAGTATTCCCCTTGAATTTTATGTTTCCTAAGGGCTTCCAACCGTTCATCATGGTTCCATATGTCAACCCTGGTATACAAAATATATGGGTATATTCTATTTTCCAAGTGGAGACACTGAGATCTAAGGAAGATAGTTTTCTTCCATATGCTATTGTAACTGACTAAAGAAAACTTCCAAGTTATTTTTGGATTTAGATAATTATACAAAGTTCTTGGCATATAACTATCACTTTATCTTACTTCCTCCTCCTTTTTCTCTGAAATCAAAACAATCCACAAATACGTACTGAGTGGGGATACACAAGAAGGCTCTAGCATCAAGAGTTTTTAAATCTACATTTAAAGAATTATTTTATTTATTTGAAAGTCAGAGTTACACAAAGAGAGGAGAGACAGAGAGAGAGAGAGAAAGAGGTCTTCCATTCCACTGGTTCACTTTCCAAATGACAGCAACAGCCAGAGCTGAGCTGATCCGAACCCAGGAGCCAGGAGCCAGGAGCTTCTTCCAGGTCTCCCACAGGGGTGCAGGGGCCCAAGGACTTGGGTCATCTTCTACTGCTTTCCCAGGCCATGGCAGAGAGCTGGATTGGAAGAGGAGCAGCTGGGACACAAACCAGCGCCCATATTGGATGCCGGCACTGCAGGCTGGGGCTTTAACCTGCTATGCCACAGCGCCAGCCCCTTAATCTACATTTAAAGAAAACATAAATCCATATACATTAATCTTATATATGAATTGTAAGATAATTTGTATTATATGACCTGTTCGGTGCTATGGGCATTGAGAACAAAGGGGCAATGCTTTGGGTTAAAGTGATCAGGGAGGTTGCACACTGAAGCTGATTAAGTTCCTGAGGGAGGTGAAGACACTCTAGTCTAGGAGTTAGGCAGAAGCAAAGGCCAAACACCAGCGTGTGCATGCTATATTTGAGAAGACAGGTGGAAAGACCAATAAAGGTGGAAAAGAAATTTCAGGTAGAATAAATCATTTGCATTTATTATAACTTTAGAAATTAAGCAAGAAGTAGGCATGATTTTGTGAAATGTACAGTTTAGGCTTCTTACAGGCTAAGATTTACCTTATCTGCAATCTCTTGTAAAGGCTTATATAAACTTTTGCAAAAGTCACTGGACAGACAGAGTAACTAAAATTCCCTTGAGAAGCAGAGGCATTTTTATTACTACCACTTTGAGCATGAGAAAATTGAGGTTCAAAATGTTAGCTGTCTACATGCACCTAACTCTATGATCAGATTTCGAGCCACCAAATAATTTATCTTTTCTAAGTCTTTCTAAGGAGTTATTTATTTATTTATTTGAAAGCTGGAGTTACAGAGAGAGAAAGACAGAGGCAGTTCACTGGTTCACTCTCCAAATGCCACAATGGCCAGGGCTGGGCCTGACCAAAGCCAGGAGCCAGACGCTTCATCCGGGTCTCCCACGTGGATTCAGGCGCCCAAGCACTTCAGACATCCTCCACTGCTTTCCCAGGCTCATTAGCAGGGAGGTGGATTGGAGAAGTGATCAATCTCTACTATTTAAATCTAAATTTAAATACATTATCTACTATAGTACATTCAACAGTGGTCACAGCCTTGCCTGGGAATCTCCCTAAGTTAACACAGGTGGTAAAGTAATCCATAAGAAACTCTTTGGGAGCTTCCTAGGTGGGAGACTCAGATAATGGGACTTAAGTTCTCCCTCTGCCACCTCCTAAAGGTGCTATAGTGCTCATACCCTGTGGCTGGACTGTCTGGGTTCAGATCATGGCTGTGTTCTAGACAGATTCCTCACTTGTAGCCTCAATTTCCTCATCTCTGACATGGGTACAGAAATAAACAGTATCAATGGCTTACTGAATGGTTTAAATGAGTTAATACTCACCCTGCTCTCCAAGTGGGCACAGATATCTAAGAATATTAGCTGCTATGGCTATTTAGTATTGTTTTTGTTGTTGAGCATTATAGCCAAAACAACCTAATTTGCATGTTACAAAAGTCTTTCACAGGCAGTCATTTGAGTACCCTGTTTATCCTGTGAGAATGGTGCCATAATGTCTATTATCTTCAATCCATAGTAGTTTTATTTTGGGAGAAGGATAGGCTACACATTTTCAGTTAATTTTTTAGCAATACAGATAAATTCACATAAAAATAAAAACAATGCTAATTTCCACCACCTGCAGGGAAGCCACAGATAGCAGTTTGATGAACACATTTCCAAGTACCTGTCTCTTCCCATATATGTGTAGAAAGATGTGCTGTTATAAATGGGATCATACTCAACATTCACTTAAGCACCATTAATAAAGTACCAAGCATGGACCAGAGGCCAGCAACAGAGGTGGAGGGAAGCAGATGATCTGAAAGACTTTTAGGAGGAGTGGGTGCTGTGGTACAGAAAGTCAAGGCCCAACCTGGGGTACCCACATTACAAATCAGAGGGCCAATCTGAGTCCTGGCTCCTGTGCTTCCAGTCCAGCTTCCTGCTAATGCAGCCTGGAAGGCAGCACGTGATGGCTGCAGTATCCACGCCCCTGCCACCTGTGTGGAAGACCGCGATGACTTCTCAGCTCTGGGCTTTGGCCTGGCCCAGCCCTGGATGTTGTGAACAAACAGAATGAAGATCTCTTAACACACTCATACTCTCTGTTGCTCTGCTTTTAAAACACAAAAAAAGAAAACAAACGAAGACAGAAATACTTTACAGGTTTTGCTTTATATAAGGGTATTCAAGAAGTTTATGGAAAACAGAATTAAAAAATAAGTGTATGTTGGTACAAAACAATTTTATATAGGTTTTTTTCATAATGAGTATGTCCCATGAGTGTTCTGATGACGCCTCATATGTACCAATTTTTTTTTTTTTTTTTTTTTGGACAGGCAGAGTGGACAGTGAGCGAGAGAGACAGAGAGAAAGGTCTTCCTTTTGCTGTTGGTTCACCCCACAATGGCCGCCGTGGCCGGCACACCGTGCCGATCTGAAGCCAGGACCCAGGTACTTATCCTGGTCTCCCATGGGGTGCAGGGCCCAAGCACTTGGGCCATCCTCCACTGCACTCCCGGGCCACAGCAGAGAGCTGGCCTGGAAGAGGGGCAACCGGGACAGAATCCGGTGCCCCGACTGGGACTAGAATCCGGTGTGCCAGCGCCGCAAGGTGGGGGATTAGTCTATTGAGCCGCGGCGCCCCAATTTTAATCTTAATGTTTTTTTGCAACAAAACAAATGTATCTTTTAACTGTATTTTTCACAAATTTCTGAAGGACCTTTGTATAATAGGGTTGGTTTATGAAACACATACTTTGGGAGGGAATAATATCAGTCTGTGATACATTTTACTTATTTAATAATATGTTTTAAGTGTCCATGCCAATCAATATACCTGTAAGTTACCATTTTTCTTTTTAAATTTAAAAATGTTTATTTTCATTTTATTTTAAAATGAGAGAGACAGAGACATAGACAGAGACAGACAGACAGGTGGAGATCTTCCTTTTACTGGTTCATTCTCCAAATGCCTGAAACAGCCAGGGCTGGGCCAGGCTAAAATCAAGGGCCTAGAACTCTATCTGGGTCTTTTAGGTACTTGGGCCACCACCAGTGGCTTCCTAGGGTACATATTAGCAAGAAGCTAAAAACAGGAAATAGAACCAGGGAATGAACCAAGGCACTCTGATAAAGAATGAGAGTGTCTTGGACTGCTGGGCCAAATGCCCACTCCCCCTCTACATTATCGTTTTTAATGACTGTATAGTATTTCACTGTATGTACAGTTTTATTTGTAATTTACTTAACTATTTCTATATTGACAAATAATCAGGTTGTTTCCATTTTTCACAATTTTTAAAAAAATATGATATCTTTATTAAATATACTTATGAAGATAGTTAGTTTTCCACTTATCCAAGTACCTGCTTAGGGTAAATTTCAAGCTGGGGAAAAGGCATAGGCAGTGGTGTCACAGGATTCATTATAATGCATGCTGTCAGGTTGTCCTCTCTGAAAGCTGTACCAGTTTAAGCTATGCCAACAGAACACTAAAATACACATTTATCAAAGGGCCATTTACCACCTCCAACCTTGGGGTTAATACATCCATTGAATATTTTGAGAAGTGAAACAACTTAAATGATGCCACATAGCTGAAGTAGTGAAGCTAGAGAGAAATGCAGTATTGTCCCAGTGCTACACAGCTTGCTTTATTCAATTTTTAACTTTTAAGCATTATCACATAAAAAGTCAAAAAGTAAAGCAAAAAGTATAAGCTCTTCATAGATATGCTGTTTTAAGTCTTAGCCCTATGCCTGAAAATTAAGAAGAAATATCTCAGACATGCTAAGATTCCCATAAAAAGTGGCCAAATGGAATGTTATTAAATGCACAACTGTGGAAGTCATCCCAAAAAAATATTTCTCTTCTTCTTCTGGATCTTTGCACTGAAATCTTTATCAAAAAATTTATCTTTTGAAGTTCTGATGTGTATTTGAAATTCTTTTTATAAATTCAAAAATCTTCTGGTTATGGTAATAAACGCCATCAAACCAGTGGTATCATGGGGTGACTGAACACAGAGAACATCTTCTAAACCCTGAAGAAATGATGCCCACGCAGGACATGTTAGTTTCAATTGGGAGGGCAAGGTGGGAGAATACATCTGTATCTCACAATACAACACACAGCCTGTCAAGCACTCCAGAATGCCCAATACTATTTCGTCATTTATGAGAATGAAGTTCAAATTCTGTGCTGTGAGGAACACATGTAGGTCACTAGTACCCCATTTCTGTTTCTTCCCGGTTACTTGCCTCTCCAATGTAGTCCTCTCTCATCATATTCAAAAACGCTGCTCACTAAGGAGAATAATATACCCAAGGACATAAGTCCTAGGAGCACTTCTACAAGGCTTACGAGAGGAACACGATGGAACATAATGGCTGGAGCTGGGGGGACTGTCGTACTCATGATACCACAGGTTTCCTTGGGGATCAAAAAACCATCTGGCCCACCCACTGTGCTCCTGCCAAAATGTTTGCCAAAGAAAGGAAGGAAGGACCTAGAGGTGAATTAGAGAGGGAAGGGAGGAAATTGATATTTACAAATGTATACATGTATATATGTTAACATCTCGCTAGGCATGTAATTCTCTTATGAAATTCTCCTGACGATTTCTCAGTCTCCTTCTCCTCCCTTTTTTGCTCTTTATTGTATTGTTATTGTGCTTTTCTTGTACAGTCAGCTTTTTGGAGAAACTGAAAGTTCTTCTACACAACCTAAAAGCTCACTCCAATTAATGAGAATAGAGGCATATGATGCTTCTTTGAGAAAACAAGTATATAGTAAGATTAATGACAATACAACAAAAAAACTTCTTGAAAAATAAAAAAAGATCATTTCCACCAAATCATTACACTTAAACTTGCTCTCACCAATCCTTTGCTAGTATTCTGAACAATTAAGGTTCAAGAAATGATTCAATTTCCTGATTAATAAAAAAGATTTCTAATCTTTTATGGCAATTCTCTTCAGGGAATATCTTTCTAATAAGTATAGGTCTGTATTGCTGACAGTAAACAGAGTATATGGAAGAGAACTGACAACTTCTAAATTGAGGGGATCATAGTATGCCTTGAGTACATCACTCTGGATGTCATTTTCATGTAGATGAAGAGAATCCAGAAGACTTAGTATTATGATATATTTTGGAAACTATGGTTATGACTAATCCTCATAGGAGAGGTTTTGTCAAACTCTATCTCTTCCCCTAAGCGAATGGAAATCAACAAGTCAATAGGAAGTTATGCTTAGATTCCAGTTAACAAACATATCCTCATTCTTCACCAGATCTATTAGGAAGAGACCGGTGATACATATGTAGAGGAGCCAATGGCACATTCCACCGTCCAGTTCTGACTTTGCACTTGGCAGGATGGGTACTAAGCAAATTGATTTCTGTCGCTCCCCCTCTTTGTGGAGGAACGACACAGGACCCTGCGCTGTTCTTTTGTCTGCTCGGCCCTCCCCAGGTTTGCTGCTGGTTCTTCCCGGGTGGGCTACCGACCCTTCCACCTCCGTGGAAGGGCGGTTCCCCCTGCCACATTCCCCACTTCCGCGGGGGAGCGGCACACTGCCGGCCGGCTTTCTCGGGGGCTGCACACGTGTTCCCCTTAGATGTTCCTCCTGCATGTTGTCTCTCTCCTCCTTTATAGTCCTCTTCTGCCAATCCCAACTTGGCTGCCCACACGCCGAGTACGCTGCTCTCCTCCAATCAGGAGCAGGATCAGCTCCTGGAGGTCATCACTCAAGTTGGCAAGAGGCAGCTGCGTAGAAGCTGTTTTCTCCTCTCCCAGCGCCATATTGTGGGAGAGCAGATGCATAGAATAAGTCTTAATTCCAGTAACTCAGTCCAGTCCAGGTTGCTCCCCACAATTTCCTCTTTGCTCACATGTCCTTGATATATACCTACAAATTCTAGATGCTTAAACTCTACCAAAGAAAGTATTACTGAGTCTAGTTGCTTTTTCCCTGGCTGACCAGGCATGAGATTTAGGTAAGACCTTTGCTGTTAGGTACAGATCCCATGACACTGAAGTCACCAGGAGACCATGTGGCACTTTACAACTTGCACACTTTCTCAAAGAACCCTAAGGTAAAGAGACTATGCCATCGCTTCTCAGCCTTTTGGCTAAGATCAAGTGCAGAGACTATGCCATAGATGTACATGACCTGCAGAGAATTAGTTAAATTTCAGCAGAGACAGGGCATCAGAAGACAGGTAAATGCATTTGTATTCCCAAAATTGTTAATAACCATAAACATGCTAACACCATGCATAGAGAGATAGAGTCTCTTAAAGCTTGATATCAATTCATGCTCTAAAATCTGGTGATTTTACCCTTTCCCTACCTTCAGCACTGTCCCCAGTACAGTATCTCCAATGCTTAGAGTTTGAACATAATTTGTTTCCTGAACTCACATAGGACTTTAAACTCCAAAGTCATATGTTTATGGTCCTAAGAGGTAGAAACATCATGTTGTGGTGTTTGAAGGGTAAATCTAATGGGAGACACCTAGACCACTGCAGATGTGCCCTGGGAAGGTAGTTTTCGTGACACACTTGGTTAGGAAAGCTGGCTTGGGCCCAGCTACTCTCTGCTTCTTTGCTCACCACATGAATCTTCCTTTGCCTGGGCTCCACCATTCTCATGTCTTGCCATCACCAGAGGAAAAAACACACAAAGTATCTGATCTTAGATGTGAACCCTCCAAACTGTAAGCAAAATAAAACTTATCTCTTTATAAAATTAGTTTCCTCATGTTTTAGTAAGGAAAAGCTGACTAATGCAGCATTGTTATGAGACTAGAGAAAGGTCCAAACTTTGGGATAGACACAGCCCCATGGCCGGAATTAATTCTTTTTTTTTTTTTTTTTTTTTTTTTTTTTTTTTTGACAGGCAGAGTTAGACAGTGAGAGAGAGAGAAACAGAAAGGTCTTCCTTTTTCCGTTGGTTCACCCCCCAAGTGGCCGCTATGGCCAGCGCGCTGCAGCCGATCCAAAGCCAGGAGCCAAGTACTTCTCCTGGTCTCCCATGCGGGTGCAGGGCCCAAGCACTTGAGCCATCCTCCACTGCCTTCCTGGGCCACAGCAGAGAGCTGGCCTGGAAGAGGAGAAACCAGGACAGAATCCAGCACCCCAACTGGGACTAGAACCCCGGGGTGCTGGCACCACAGGTGGAGGATTAGCCTAGTGAGCCGTGGCGCCGGCCCTGGAATTAATTCTAAAGAAGTACAGTACATGCTGATTTTAGCTGTCAGTGGGGCACTTTATACTGTACACAATACAGTAGAATCCTTTATGGTATCCAATAGACATAGAAAAAAGTTATATGTTCTGTACTGAGTATTGGACCAAGCGACTACAAATTTAGATTCAAGACTCATTAAAGTTGTGCTAATATGTCCTTCTAAAAATATAATCCTTACATGTTTACATATAAGTGCCTACTCTATTTTAAAAATAAAAAGGGTCACTAAGAATGGCTTTCATTCTATTAGGGCACAGAAAATGAGAAGTAGATACAGTGGATTCTGTTCCAAGTATCTCCGAAAACAACAAAGTAATCTGTTCCTCTTGACTTTTTTTTAATCCTCATTATGAAAACTTTCTCCATGCATCTTCCTGGGCCAGTCATGCGATATAGCAAAGATCATGGAAAAGAAAAAGTCAAGGCTTTGGTTGAATTTGGTTATGTCTAAAACCCTTAGATTTTTCAATTAGTTTACTAAGTCAGATGTCTCTGTGAATATTGCAGTATCCCAGAAAAGTTGTGAAAATCCAGTCAAATACAATTTTAGGAGCTTTGATCTGTTACCACTCTCATGTCAACAGAGGAGAAAAATGGAGTATGGAATCGTAAAATCAATAAGGACAAGGGCAAGAGCTTTTCCTCAGATTCCAAATTCTGTTTCAAAAAATAACACACACAAGCACACGTGCACACACAACAAAATCCATAAATAAGCTTGGAAACTAGACATGTGTGGCGAAGACAGGCAAACAGGACACAGTGGAGGCCCAAGAATCTGCTGTAATTATTGCATTATTTTCAGTCGTGCTCATGAAACTATTTTTAGTGTAATGCACTTGTATAAGTAGGCGTCTTGAGGGGTACTTCCCAGCCTGGTATTTTTAGCCCAAGGAAAACCCAGAACAAAATTTAAAAAATAAGTCGACAACAAAATCCTGAGAATGGTGCCAGCATTCCGAGTCACAGAAGGACATTCCTGCATGCACCCCATGGCAGCTCTCTCTGTGCATGACGGGTGACAGGCAACCTCATTTAGAGGTCAACAGGCACAGACTGGTGAGATAGGCAAACCTCGAGCTATATTCTAGGTGATGAAACAAGAATTTATGCCTAGTGCTCTACTCAGACACACAGATGTCTACACACACACACACCTACAAATACACACTGCACACAACTGTGTGTCACATTGAGATATTTCACTCGCAGTGATCAGTATCTGTGAGTTCTCTAAGGTTCCTCTGGGTCTTTCTCCTCTTCCCCTCATATTGTCATTTACAGGAGTGTCCTTTGTTTTAGGAATAAAGAAGCTTCTAGCAGATCCTCGTTCACATGCAGCCCTGCATCTTTGTCTATTTCAGCCTCCAGATGCCTCTACATGATAAGGGCCACCTCCTCTCCACTGCTGATTGGTCTGTGATGGCTGTCTTGTTCCCAAGCAGGCTCCAACCCTGCTCATCATTCTAGCTGTTCTTCCCACCACTGCCTCTTACAGAGCAGATCATAGGCTCACCGGAAGCACATCAACACTAAACAGAAATGCACAACAAATGACAGGCAGAGGACGGGAGTCTTGCATAGCAAGACAGAAAATCACACATGTGAGCGAATCTGTGTTGAGTGAATTCAGTGATTCTCAAAAAACTACTACAGAGGCAGGTGCTGTGGCATAGTAGGCTAAGTTTTCACCTGCAGTGCCAGCATCCCATATGGGCACTGGTCAGAGTCCTGGCTGCTCCATTTCCAATCCAGCTCTCTGCTTATGGCCTAGCAAAGCAGTGGAAGATGGCCCAAATGCTTGGGCCTCTGGACCCAGATGGGAGACCAGGAAGAAGCCCCTGTCTCCTGGCTTTGGATTGGCCCAGCTCCGACCATTGTGGCCCTTTGGGGAGTGAATCAGCGGATGGCATACCTTTCTCTCTGTTTCTCCCTCTCTCTATCTGTAACTCTGCCTTTCAAATAAATAAATCTTAAAAAAAAATTACCATGGCTTCCCAAGTGCGTAAAACTAGTTGAATTTCTGATAGCACACAAGTGCCTGTGGATACAAGTACTGGTGTATATGTTTATTTTCAATGGATATAATTTGTTGGCTTTTGAAAGAGAGTTGGGGCCAGCGCTGCAGATCAATAGACTAATCCTCCACATGCGGCGCCAGCACCCTGGGTTCTAGTCCCGGTCAAGGCGCTGGATTCTGTCCCGGTTGCCCCTCTTCCAGGCCAGCTCTCTGCTGTGGCCCGGGAGTGCAGTGGAGGATGCCCCAAGTGCTTGGGCCCTGCACCCACATGGGAGACCAGGAGAAGCACCTGGCTCCTGGCTTCGGATCAGCGCGGTGCGCCGGCTACAGTGTGCCGACTGCGGTGGCCACTGGAGGGTGAACCAACAGCAAAGGAAGACCTTTCTCTCTCTCTCTCTGTCTCTCTCTCTCTCACTGTCCACTCTGCCTGTCAAAAAAGGAAAAAAAAAAAAAAAGAAAAAAGAAAGAGAGTTGGATTGGATGCTTGTGGAGTAGAAGTTTGGGGCAGTGACCAGTCTCAACTGCCTAATTGTTCCTCACATTTCTTCACTTGCTGTTTCTGTTGACTCCAAAAAAGTACCCCGAGAAATATGTTTGTCTAGTATGTGACGCAAGATTCAGTTCATTTCATTGTGTGCCACTTCTGTTTCACAGGGTATTTAGGGCTTTATATGTGTCCGGCTCAGTGGAAAGATCAGGGAATAGCAGTAAGCCAGGCAAATATGGAGCCTGCCTCCCCTGAGCTCACAGTCTGATGGGAAAATGTGCATTTCTCATATACTTTCACTAGTCTAGCTGTTACCACAAGCTACTGAAATGCAGAATAATCTAATATTCAGATATTTTTAGTCTTAATTGACTTCAGTTTTTTCATACTATATATCATTAGTACAAAACAAACAGGAATAGTTGCATAAAACAACTTCTTTTGAGAACAAAGAAATATTTCTTAACCTAAGAAGCCCTAGAAATTTGTATTCAATTTGTCATCTGCTCAGTGATCTGCCCAATCAGAGACAGAAGCAGGCAAGTCATACAGCAGCTTCCATTGGCCCAGAGCTGGCAGAGGCTGCAACCTAGAGGCTGCTAGGTTTGAACCCTTCAGCTACTGACTGACATCTGCAAGTCTGCCCATCATACATAATGGGAAGACACCTCTGTCTGGGGGCTTTAATGAAATGAGAGAAAAGTAACACGACACTGGCTTGTTCCATGTTCACTGTTCTCAGACCATTCTTCAAGTATATTTAGGGCTTTGTTTTCTTAAACCTAAAACATACAGAAATATGTCTTCAGAAACCAAACCCATATTCTAACACACATCCTTTTTAGTGGGCTTCCTATGAATATTTTACAAAATACATGGCTGACATAATTCTGTATTGGTACACAGGTATTAGCATTATTTTTAAAATGCTTGTTTCTTTGTCAGAGCTCAAATCCTATATTAGATTATTGCAGCTACAAGGAAACAAGTAAATCAAACCACCAAAACTGGGATTTTGCTCTGTGAGCCAACCCTATGTGTAGGAAAAAAAGAATTGCTAACAGGTTCTCAACAGCATTTAATCCTGTAGGCAGATTTTCTCCACACAAGTATCTGGAACTCCTCAGCCAAGAAAACGAATTTCTCTTTACTAAACGTATGTTTAGAAACCTGATGTTTACAGGTTGGGTTTACTGTGGTCTTTAAACACTGACAACACAAAATGGAGGAATGATCATGCCAAATATTGATTCTTCCAAAGCCAGGCTATCTCAGGCTCTTCAGGGAGTCTTTAAGGATTAACACAGCTATGTTACCCACGTTCACATCCATAGAGACAACTATCTTGTCCCTCAAGACTGGAGAAAAAGGCAAAGCAGGACAATGTCTACACGTTACCTTCAATGTCCTCAGGCAGTGGCTGTTAGGATTCTGCAGAGATGATCTGGTCCAGGAGACCCGTGGATACGCATCTCCCTAGCAGTTCAAAACACGCCTGGGGTCAGGCAGAATGAGGCTCCCGGAGCTTGAGTGCAGGGAAGCTAGAAGTCTACTTACATTAAATTTTGTTTTCATGCAGTGCAAACAGACACCTAATGGCTGGTTTGATCCCCCGCCCAGGGATCTGATGAAGGACAGACACTGTCAGGGATGGCAATAGTGTCCAGAGGCTTCATGCAGAGCTGAAGATTACTAGCAAAACTCCAGTGCTGGGGACTACCCTGAAGAGACTTTTCAGCATTGGCCAAATTAGGCATGCAAACCTAGCAGCCATCCTTCATTTACAAATGGGAAAAGGAATGACAGGGCCAGCACTGTGGCTTAGCAGGTAAAGCTACCGCCTGCAGTGCCAGCATCCCATATGGGCGCTGGTTCAAGTCCCAGCTGCTCCACTTCTGATCCAGCTCTCTGCTATGGCCTGGGCAAGCAGTAGAAGATGGCCCAAGTCCTTGGGCCCCTGCATCCACATGGGAGGTCCAGAGGAAGCTCCTGGCTCCTGGCTTTGGGTCGGCGCAGCTCCAGCCATTGTGGCCATCTAGGGAGTGAACTGCCAGATAGAAGACATTCTCTCTCCCTCTTGCTCTCTCTTTCTTCCCTCCCTCCCTGTACCTCTTTCAAATAAATGAATAAATTTTTAAAAAATAAATTCCTTGTCACATACATTGACCTCAATTCCTTATTTGACCTATTTACAAATCAATCCACTACTGCATATTTTTGATTCTTATGTGAAGTCTTTAAAGAATTATATGAGATGCAAAATACAGATTTCTTACTGTTTTTGATATTAACAGATTGATTTGCTTAGAAGTACCAGTTAGAACCAGAAGAAAATATGTATATGCATAAACTAAGGAGCTCAGAGTATGGATCACAATTAAGTTCCAGCCAACTTTAGAGAAAGGGTGAAAGGGACTGAGTACCCCAGAAGCACCAACAGAGGTGGAGGCTGTTGGACCCTGGGTTGTACCTAGACCTGTTTGGTTAGCTAGAGTGGAGGAGGGAGAGCATGTCAGGAGCTGGGAAAGATAGGAGCACTGCAGAGAAACTCAGAAAGGCAGGAAGCACAGCTATCTAACTGAAATGAAAACTGACGTTACTGAGCAGGAAAACTCAAGTTGGACAGGCAGAAGGATTCAGATGATTGTAGATTATGAGTTGAGTCTCTGCATGGAGGAAAATAAATGACATACCACTGCTTAGTGAAATCACAGATGTTAAATAGATGTCTAAGAGCAGCTGAAAGAAATTCATCTCCATGAAAGATGGCCCAGACCTTCAGACTTGTTGATGCAAATTCAAAATTGTTGTGTTCAACTAATTCCTTCCCAGAGCAAGGGATGATTTCCTGACATGGACAGACATGGTTCCTGAGTCCCAAAGCAACTTTTCATCAGCTAAGTCAGGGTGCCAGGCAAGGACAAACATTACTATTCCACTGTGTTTATGGCCACGAAACAGCTCCTGAATCCTAGAGCCCTTGATATAACACATCCCAGCTAAGTACAAAGGCAGTAAGTAGTCGTCTCCACAGGGTGAAGTATGAACCCCTCTCAGAAGAGATTCAGCATCTCCAAAAGTAAGCTACCTGGTGCTCGTTGCCAAGAGCTTCACACATTCTCTACATGTCATAAACAATTATTTTCAATCTGCTTATTATAAATCTGACCTTTTAAAAGCTAAATGTAGGCCGGTGCCGTGGCTCAATAGGCTAATCCTCCGCCTCACAGCGCCGGCACACCAGGTTCTAGTCCCGGTCGGGGTGCCGGATTCTGTCGCGGTTGCCCCTCTTCCATTCTGCTGTGGCCAGGGAGTGCAGTGGAGGATGGCCCAAGTGCTTGGGCTCTGCACCCTATGGGAGAACAGGATAAGTACCTGGCTCCTGCCATCGGACCAGCGTGGTGCGCCGGCTGCAGCACGCCGGCCGCGGCGGCCATTGGAGGGTGAACCAACGGCAAAGGAAGACCTTTCTCTCTGTCTCTCTCCCTCACTGTCCACTCTGCCTGTCAAAAAAATAAAAATAAAAAAATAAAAAAAGCTAAATGTACATATCTGTGTACTTCTTAAAAATCTTGTACATGGATATGCCTAGTATAATTAGGCTCTCCTTTTCAAATGTATGCCTCCTTGTCAGCCAGAAGCGCCATCTTCCAGGAATTCATCAAGATGATGAACACACAGAGAAAGAGGAGAGATGATGTTACAAGATCTGCAGGCCTTTTAGAAACATGGAGTTGTTCCTTTGGCCACACACATGCACATCTATGAGAGAGGTGATATAGATATTAAGGTAATGGATCCCGTTCAAAAAGGAATGCCTCACAAATGTTACCATGGCCAAACCGGAAAAGTACATTACCCAGCATGCCATTGGCATTGTTGTACACAAACAACCTAAGGGCAAGGTTCTTACCAGCAGAATTAATGTATGTATTGACCATATTGAACACTCCAAGGACAGAGATTGTTGGCTGAAACGTGTGAAGGAAAATGATTGAAAAAGCAGGAAGTCAAAGAGAGAGGCACGTGGGTTCAGCTGAAGAGCCAGTCTGCTCCAACCAGAGAAGCCTTATGCTCTCAGAACCAAATGAAAGGATCCTGAGATGCTGGAAGTTATACCCAATGAATGTGCAACCTAATAATTGTTTTAATAAGACCTCTGTGGCAGCAGTGTTGGGGCATAGCAGCACTGGCATCCTATATGGGCACTGGTTCGAGTCCCAGTGGTTCCATTTCTGATCCACCTTCCTGCTGGTGTCCCTGGCGAAACAGCAGGAGATGGCCCAAGTGCTTGGTCCCCTGCCACCCATTTTGGAGACCTAGATGAAGCTTCTGGCTCCTGGCTTCAGCCTGTCCCATCTTGGCCATTGTGGCCATTCAGATAGCGAACTAGCAGATGGAAGATCTCTCTCTCTATCTAACTCTGCCTTTCAAACATATAAAATTAATGCTAAAAAGACCTCTGGAGTATTTTTTAAAATGCCTTAAGTATTTCTATAATCTATATATATTGTATCACTTATGTTTCTTTTCCACATTGATTACTTTGTAAGAAGCCAAAAGTTTGAATTACATCATTTATATATATAATACATATATGTGTGTGTATCTTCATAACTACTTATGATAGGTTAGTAAAATCTGGGTTCATTTTTGCCTTTCATAACCATATAAGGAGTTAAAATTGCTAGATGATTCTCCACTCGTTCCATTCTCTGTGATTCACCAGACCACTAAGCCAATTTTCTCCCCCAGGCCCTTCCAATTCTCACAGCTTGTATGTTGGGGAGAGCGAAGGAAAAGAATGGGGGTCAAAAGGACTTTGCTCAAGAAGACAATTACAAGACTTTAAATTATGAATGCAATCCCATATAGTGGAAATAGGCATAGTGGAGGGAACAATTTTTACCAAGGCATAGAATTATGAGACAGGGCTTTGTTCTGGAAAATTTGACTCCTGGGGTATGGCGGGATCCTTAGTGGAGACTAAGAGATGTGGTGACAGTCATTGCTATATGCTATGCTATATTTTGCCATGTTAATAGCAAATATTTATTTCTCTTTTGGAAAGAGTGATTGCCTAAGGTTTAAGAGACAGAGTAAGAAAAGCAAAATTGGGTTCAACCATCTTTGATTAGAAGCTATTGTGCACTTCCCACTAGACAGGGCCTAGGAGCTGGCTTTTTACACTGAGTCTCTGCAACCTGTATATACCAACAGGTCCTGGTTACCATTTTAGGCTTCTAGTGGGGAAAGCTTTGTCTTCTGATTGGCATTTTATCTTTGACATGAAATCTTAAGACTTAAATTTTGTGGGAAAAAATGCTTTGCTTGTATTCTCCTGCCTTAGAGGGTTCTCATGCTGAGCTTTAGATACTTGTCTTTCCTGGGTATTTGGGCTTAAATGAAGACTCCTATAGAGAGCACAACACATTCTGTCCTCAGAGCAACAATTAGACATTCTGTTATTCACTGGTATCACCCCTGAAGTTTAAATCCACATATGTGGTCATCACTACCGCTATGTAAGCTGCTGCTGGCCTCTGCCAAGTCAGGCACTGTTGCTCACTACGTAGAAGAGGAGAGAAGAAAGGAATGAGCAGAAAGCAGACTTTAAAGGGTTTTCTGCACCTCCTCTCTTCTACGACAAGGATACTGGACATTCTCCCACAATATTAAAAACCTTTACTATGCACTCCTAGATCTTTTGATGTCAAAAGAATGTCAGCAGAATCTGGATAAATTTTATATGTCCAACAAACTTAAGAAAGCTTTGATCTTAATATAAAGCTGCTTCTAGCAAAAGAACTACATACAAAATACATACTTAGGAAAGCGAGGGGATTCAGACTGGAAATGAATAAGTACTTACTGACCTGCAGCGGATTCTCCGAAGAAAGGGGAAACAGATTTCTGGTATCTAAATGGAAACACACCAACTAAAACTTGAGAGATGAGGATATACATGGGGGACTGGAATGGAAAGAAGACACGTAGGAGAGGAGTTTAAACCTAGACCATAAACTGGCTTTGTATATGGCTTCCCTTTTGTGCAACTAAGTGTCTATGGATGAAACAGACTATCAAATACTTGGAATTCCACTGTACATTATATATGCATGTGCATGCACATATACACAGAGATAATAGTGTCTCTACCAAATTGCTTTCCAAACAAGTATCCACTTAAGAGCTCTATTGGGATAACATCCTTATATTACAGAGCAACTCTAGCAATCAGGTACTAAAGAAAACTCCCTCCATTAAATTAAAAATCATGTTAAAGAAACCCCAACTGTTCATTCATTTTTCAACCCAGTAAACCAGAAAAAAATATACCTCTGTACTATGTAATTAAGACCCAAAATGATCTGAAAATAAATAACATCATCATCATCATTATCAGTAATTAAATGCAGTTCATGACCTATGGTTTGGTCAAGTATTATTAATACCTGTCGGCGCCACGGCTCACTAGGCTAATCCTCCACCTTGTGGCGCCGGCACACTGGGTTCTAGTCCCGGTCGGGGCGCCGGATTCTGTCCTGGTTGCCCCTCTTCCAGGCCAGCTCTCTGCTGTGGCCAGGGAAGGCAGTGGAGGATGGCCCAAGTGCTTGGGCCCTGCACCCCATGGGAGACCAGGAGAAGCACCTGGCTTCTGCCATGGGATCAGTGTGGTGTGCCGGCCGCAGCGCGCCGGCTGTGGCGTCCATTGGAGGGTGAACCAACGGCAAAGGAAGACCTTTCTCTCTTTCTCTCTGTCTCTCTGTCTCTCTCTCTCACTGTCCACTCTGCCTGTCAAAAAAAATATTATTAATACCTAGGATATCACATAAGGCTCAATTCTTTAATGAGAATTGTGTAATCTAAGTATGAAAACATAAAATTTCGTTGTGACAAATAATTATTTACAATTTGAGTGGCTCTTATAAACATCTAAATAGACTGAGACAGCATTGGCATCTTACTCAACAGTGTTCCAATAGTCTTCTTGGAACTGCACACCCCAGTAGAAGAATGTCACAATGCAAAGGAGCTACACTCAAAGTGTAAACCCATCTATATGCACCATGCCTGCATCAGAACCACTGAATATTGTAGCATAAAAGTTGGTCACCACAACCATAGATCTAAAGTGGAGAAACAAAACCATTTATCAGTGAAAGGTCTAAGATTTTAGTGTATCCTGCTAGTAAAATTTATTTGCCACTGTGTCACAAATACTGAAAGAGAACATTTGGGTCACAGATCAGAGACTTCATATTATAACTATAGCAGCAGTCGGAACATCAGCATTTGTCCTGGTTCCATATTTCTACCTCTTTTTTTTAAAAAAAGATTTATTTATTTACTTGAAAGTCAGAGCTACACACAGAGAGAAGGAGAGGCAGAGAGAAAGAGAGAGAGGGAGGTCTTCCATCTGCTGATTCACTCCCCAGATGGTCGCAATGGCTGGAGCTGTGCTGATCTGAAGCCAGGAGACAGGAGCTTCTTCCAGGTCTCCCATGTGGGTGCAGGGGCCCAAGGACTTGGGCCATTTTCCACTGTTTTCCCAGGCCATAGCAGAGAGCTGCATTGGAAGTGGAGCAGCCAGGACTTGAACCGGTCGCCATATGGGATGCTGGCACTGCCAGCACTGCAGGTGGCGGCCTTACCTGCTACGCCACAGCTCTGGCCCCAACTGAGTTCTACTTCTTACCAGGCAGTGTGAAAAGAGCATAAGCAAGTGGGTTGCATTATGGGAGGAGAATCATGTACTTGGGAACCTGAATATTTTATAATAGGAAATAAACCTGCCTGATCTTTCCCAAAAAGGTGACATTATCTTTACTGTACTGAACAGCAAACATATCTGTCCTTTGCTCTGGAAGGGGACACTTTATCTTCCATGACTGCTCACTATGTAATAACTGAAAAACAGTCCAGAACCAGGAACTCAGCAAATCTATAAGGTGAGTAAAAGTGCCGAAGACCCATGGAAGACTGTCACCCTATAACACCCCAGTCTGGTTGTGTTTGATTTCTCTCTACTAAATGATTGCTTCAACCTGTCGTCAAACATCCTGACAAGCTCTTCCGTAGGGCATGCTCTATGCTCTTTGGTTTTCTTCTTCATTTTTCTTCCTTCTCAGTTTCATTTGCTGGTTTCCCATTCTCTGCTTATCTGTAAATATTATCATCTCCTGGATTATCTTGGGATCCCTCTCTATCCTTGCTATAAGTAGGCCCTTTGCTCTAAATACTAGCTCCATGGTGTAGGCTCACAAAACTTTATCTCCAGTGTTAGTTCCTTCCATGAGCTAAAGACTTGTATAACATGTCCCACATGACATTTCTACTTATTTAACACGCAGCTCAAAATGCAGACATAGCCTAAATACAACAATTAATTTTGCCTCCTAATTCTACTTTTCTCTCAGTCTTATCCATCTAGTATAAACACCATTTACCTGGTTGCTCAGGCAGAAAATTTTATAGTTAATTTTTATTTTAAAATCTTTTATTAAATAAGGTGAACCAATTTCATGTATTATATATATATGGATTTAAGAGCATAATCATACTTTTCTCCCAGCCCCCCTCTTACCCATACTTCCACCCTGCCTCACCCTTCCTAATTTTTTCTTTTAATTTTTACAATATTGTACTTGCAGTTTATTTTAAAATCAAAAGTTTAACCCTCCACCAAATGAAGAATTCAACAAATAGTAAGTAGCAAAAACCACTATTCCTCCAGAGTATAGACAAGGCCTGTAAACATAATCAAATGTCAAAATGTCAGTTTCACTGATACAGATTTTTTGTGCTCTATATATTAATTATCACATATCTGGGAAAACATATATTATTTGTCTTTTTGGAACAGGCATATCTCTTTGGGCATAATGGTTTCCAGTTGCATCCACTTTGTTGCATAAGACAAGATTCATTCTTTATACAACTAAGTAGTATTCCATAGAGTATATATACCACATTTTTTTTTTTCCCAGTCGTCAGCTGATGGACATCTGGGCTGATTCCCTAACTCAGCTATTGTGAACTGAGCTGCAATAAACTCAGGGTACAGAAAACTCTTTTTCATTTCCTTTGAGTAAATCCCTAAGAGTGGGGTGGCTAGGTCTTATGCTAAATCTATTTTCAGATTTCTGAGGAATCTCCATACAGTCTTCCATAATGGTTGTACCAGTTTACATTCCAATCAACAGTGTATTAGGGTATCCTTTTTCACACATCTTCTCCAGCATTTACTTTGTTCTCATGCCCATAAAATCAATTCATGAGCAAATCTTGCCATTCTAATAGGGTCAGAATCTCCTTTACATTTTCACCACCTTCACAGAGACCATGCCAGAATCATTTTCCACCAAGACTTCTACAATATAACGAATGCCCTAACTGGTTTCTATCCTTGTCACTTATAAACATAATTTCCACACAGCAGTTAGGTGGTCTTTGGAAATTTTTTTTTCATGTTTTTTTTGACAGGCAGAGTGGACAGTGAGAGAGAGACAGAGAGAAAGGTCTTCCTTTACCGTTGGTTCACCCTCCAATGGCTGCTGCGGCCAGCGCACCATGCCGATCCGAAGCCAGGAGCCAGGTGCTTCTCCTGGTCTCCCATGTGGATGCAGGGCCCAAGCACTTGGGCCATCCTCTACTGCACTCCCGGGCCACAGCAGAGAGCTGTACTGGAAGAGGGGCAACTGGGACTAGAACCCGCTGTGCCGGCGCTGCAGGCGGAGGATTAGCCTATTGAGCTGCGGCGCCGGCGGTCTTCGGAAAATTTTAATCAAGTCATATTACTTATGGTAAAATCTGCTTAGTATCTTCAGTTACATGCAGAATTAAACAAAGCTCCTTGGTGCAGCTATAAAGCCCTCCGTAATTAGGCCCTGCTTTCTTCTCCAACCTCATCTCAGGCCAGTTTTCTCCTAACTCTTTATCCTCTAGTCTGTGGTCCATTCAAAAAACAGAAAGAAATGCATGCCAACCTTAGGGTTATCGCATAGATATTTGCCATCTTTCAAATTTCTCCTTGAAAACAAACTCTTCTGCTCTCTTTGGTGTTTTCAATGTTTAAATAGTACCTGGCAGGCCGGCGCCACGGCTCACTAGGCTAATCCTCCGCCTTGCAGCGCCAGCACACCGGGTTCTAGTCCCGGTCGGGACGCTGGATTCTGTCCTGGTTGCCCCTCTTCCAGGCCAGCTCTCTGCTGTGACCAGGGAGTGCAGTGGAGGATGGCCCAAGTCCTTGGGCCCTGCACCCCATGGGAGACCAGGAGAAGCACCTGGCTCCTGCCATCGGATCAGCGCGGTGCGCCAGCCGCAGCGTGCCGGCCGTGGCGTCCATTGGAGGGTGAACCAACGGCAAAGGAAGACCTTTCTCTCTGTTTCTCTCTCACTGTCCACTCTACCTGTCAAAATAAATAAATAGTACCTGGCACAATCAATATTTCCCTAACAAATGGATGCATAAACGAATGAGTGAACTAAAAATATCTGGTTGGAGGGTCCTTAGGAAAAAACAGAGATAATTAAAACAATAGTATTTTTTCTATTATCTCTTTGTATAGTCTGATTCATCAAGAAGTCTTTGTGTTGGGGCTGACACTGTGGCGTAGTGGGTAAAGCCGTCACCTGCAGTGCCAGCATCCCATATGGGGACCAGTTTGAGACCTGGCTGCTCCACTTCTGATCCAACTCTCTGCTATGGCCTGGGAAAGGAGCAGAGGATGGCCCAAGTCCTTGGGACCCTACACTGGCGTGAGAGACCCAGAGGAAGCTCCTGGCTCCTGGCTTCAGATCAGCACAGCTCCAGCCATTGCAGCCATCTGGGAGAGTGAACCAGCTAATGGAAGACCTCTCTCTCTATGTAACTCTGACTTTCAAAGTAAATAAATAAATCTTTAAAAAAAAAAGTGTTTGTGTAGAAGATGAAATACTTCAACATTTATTTCCTACAGAGAGCTTTTTTCAAACATTTTCAGATAAGTATGCATTCTAATTATTTAATTATTTAATATATTAATTTAATATATTAATTATTTAATAAACAATTATACTCAAAATCAAACAGAATTATAGAAAAACAATACATGGCTTGACTTTACTATCTTAATAAATTACTTGAAATATTTGAGTGCCTTTTTTTTTTTTAAAGATTTATTTTATTTGAAAGAGTTAGAGAGGCAGATACACACAGAGGCAGAGAGAAAGAGAGAGAGGGGTCTTCCATTTGCTGGTTCACTCTCCAGATGGCTGCAACAGCTGGAGCTGTGCCAATCCAAAGCCAGGAGCCAGGAGCTTCTTCCAGGTCTTCCAAACAGGTGCAGGGGCCCAAGGACTTGGGCCATCCTCTGCTGCTTTCCCAGGCCATATCAGAGAGTTAGATTGGAAATAGAGCAGCTGGGACTCAAACCGGTGCCCATATGGGATGCTGGCACTGCAGGCGGTGGCTTTACCTGCTATGCCACAGTGCTGGCCCCCTAAATATTTGAGTGTCTTTTATATCACCATGTAGAGACCAAAATTTTGACAGTGAACAGAACAGAAAATATTCTTTGTTTCACAGAAATTACAAGAGGCAAGATGCAAAACTGACCACTAAGAGCTGGCCACATCTCCTTCATAGAATATAAAATTCTTTAATTTTTTTTCACTTTGAAATTGGAAAAGTTACATTCATTAGCTAATATAAGTTTTTTTAATGTCTATAGAAGAATCCCTTGAGTAGTTGTGCTTAGGACTTATAAAATATTAAACACCCGTGCTTTAACCTATTTTTGAGTTTTCTATGAATAAGCCTAAGATATCACCACTATGTAATTAGACAATTTCTAGTCTACCACTGTATTGCCTTGAGAAAATCTTTTTAATAGCTTGCTGCCTCAATTTCTTAATCAGGAAAACGTATTAGCAAAATAAACAGCTCATTTTCAAGCCAACAGGAGACAATATAATAAATGGAAAATCCCTGGGTCTTTAGATAAATCTAGTATTCTACAAAATACTAATGATGAAGTGCATAAAAAAGTTATAAATTCATCTCCTAAATCACGTCATGAATGGCTATTATTATCTCTTTAGGAAACAATGAAAATATCTCTTGAAAGAAGTAACACTAGGGCATATAAACCGATATCTATTATAATAATATCAATAAAATGCTATCCCAACTCCTCAGTGAGTATCAATTGAACCACATGCATTCCTATTATTGCTTTTCTTCCTTATAACATTTTGTATAGCCCCCATGAAATGTAATGGGAAAAATAAGCTTGAAATTGGCCATGTTGGGAGTATTTGCATTGCTGAATTTGGCAAACACAAGAATTTAGAATCTTCCCCAGACCCACTCTTTCCGCACTCATCGCAACTCCCGAAGAGCTCATTAAATCAGCACAGCACAAATTCTAACCTACAGATGCTGGTCCAAAGCCTTTTTCCTACCACTATAAAAACCTACATGCACATCCCCAGGAGTCCAGGGGTAAAGATGTTAGAAGGAGGCTTCAGACAGGTCTCAATGTCACAGATGTTGTGAGATAGCATCCAGTTCATGAAATCACACACCATCAGTGAAGAGACCTAGGTTGTGGAAGGTGCCTTAAGAGGGAAGAAGGAAAGGGGAACAGAGACTGGGAGGGGAGGGGAGAGGCGGGAGGGAGGGAGAGGAAAGGAGGGAAAGAGGGAGGAAGAGAAACCAACTCACTTGTATCCTAAAATCGTCCTCCTATTTCTTACTTACACACCCCAGAATCTGACAGCATTATAAGCCTGTAAGACTCCTCTAGCTATACAGACAAATGATTAAACTGCATTCCTGTTAATTAAAATAAAAGATAGTTTTAAATGAAAATAGGACGCAAATTCTCCATTTGAAAGTGCACTGGTGCATAGATTTGAATATCACAGTCCATAAAGACAGCCCATTGTGCTAATAGCCAGGCAGTAAACACCACATTATCTCTGATGTGTCTATCCATCCATTCACACACAAACACAATAATTCATCTCAAAGAGCCAGAGAAGGAGGACAGGGCTTAGTGAATGGGAAACAAAAAGCAAGTCTAAATATTTATTATTATTTAAAAATTACAGCATGCTTCAATCCAGGGCCAGAGTCAATCTGTCACTTTGTGCTGCCTCTGAGACTTGCCACAGCCAGGGGAACAGTTTTTCTCTGTCTTATTGCATTTGCATTAAGGTAATGGTACCAGTCACACAAGTCCATCTCACACCTCTTTCCTAACCAGGTTGGTGTAGAGGAAAGAACTTAGCCTTAGGAGCCAGCCACTTACAACGCTGAGTTAAATGTTTCCCGTGTCAGTGGCTTTGAGGCAATGGGAAGTCAGGCACTTATATCTGAAACCGTTTCTCACCTTTAGTTGGGAATCACAGGCCCACCTCCCAGCATTATCTTGGAAACAACCTTGCACAGTTCCCAAGGAGCCCTCCCTAGCAGTGCTTCACTTCTCTCTTTCCTTACCTGTATTTCTTTCCCAAAATGGGGGAGATATCATTGACTTGTTAGGACACAAAAATAATGGCTACAATCCAATTACTGAAAACACCAAATAATTAGCCCAAAAGGGGGATTTAATCTGAACCTCATTTACTTTTCAATGTGTAGCTGGTTATTCTTAAAACACACACGCACAGGCCGGCGCTGCAGCTCACTAGGCTAATCCTCCGCCTTGCGGCGCCGGCACACCGGGTTCTAGTCCCGGTCGGGGTGCTGGATTCTGTCCTGGTTGCCCCTCTTCCAGGCCAGCTCTCTGCTGTGGCCAGGGAGTGCAGTGCAGGATGGCCCAAGTGCTTGGGCCCTGCACCCCATGGGAGACCAGGAGAAGCACCTGGCTTCTGCCATCAGATCAGCGTGGTGCGCCGGCCGCGGCGTCCATTGGAGGGTGAACCAACGGCAAAGGAAGACCTTTCTCTCTGTCTCTCTCTCTCACTGTCCACTCTGCCTGTCAAAAAAAAAAAAAAAAAAAAAAAAAAGGCATGCACACACAAACACACCAAAAAAAAAAAAAAAAAAAAAAGAGTTGGACTTCCCTTCTTAATTTCCCATGTAATGCCCCGTAATTGTGGTTTTTGTTTGTTTCCAGTTTAGGAGAAAAACGTTGAAATCCTTTTAATAATATGACTGCAGTTTAGAGTTCAGTTTCTGATTATCGAAAACCTCAGTAACAATGCACAAGGAAGGAAATGATTATCACTGTGTACTATTCCTATCACAAAAGATGTTCATTAAATGCTTTGTCAATACTTAAATCTAGCCGTCCCATACCCATGGGAATAAGACAAAAACAGTAATAATAACTAGAACGGTGTTAATATAAACAACACACAACTTTTTTTTCATTTACTTTTATGCCTTTCTCATGGGGATTTTTTTTTAAAGATTTTATTTATTTATTTGAGAGGTAGAGTTACAGACAGTGAGAGGGAGAGACAGAGAGAAAGGTCCTCCCTCTGATGATTCACTCCTCAAATGGCCGCAACAGCTGGAGCTGTGCCTATCAGAAGCCAGGAGCCAGGAGCCTCCTCCCGGTCTCCCAAGCAGGTGCAGGGGCCCAAGGACTTGGGCCATCCTTCATGGCTTTCCCAGGCCACAGCCAGAGAGCTGGATGGGAAGAGGAGCAGCCTGGACTAGAACCAGCGCCCATATGGGATGCCTGTGCCACAGGTGGAGGATTAACCCACTGCGCCACAGCGCCGGCTCTCATGGGGATTTTAAGGGCTTTTCACAGACTAACATATCTAGCCACAGAAGAAATCAAAATACAATTAACCACAGGTTTGCACAACCACCATTGATGTAAATTGATGTAATTAGCTTCAGTGGAACTGGAGATTCTTCCTGAATCGCCTTTCTTTTCATCACTCTTGAGTGGTAACTGGGCGTTACAGTTTATGGCTACTTCACTCAACATACAGCTAAATTGCTGCCCTGCTGTTTATGGAAAACAAAGTAGAGGAATAGGTGCTTTTGCATGCATAGAACATGCACAGACAAAAAAAAAAAAAAAAGACCTCTTCCATTTAGCCTCAATTTCTAGTTGTTTAAGGATTTCTATATTTACTTCTACTTACATATTCCTTTGAAAATGAGAGCATCTCTGCATTTTCATAAGCATGTTTTATTTTTCAAAGGTTTAATATTTCATAACTGTGAACCATGCCCAGCAAATATACTTATAGGTCCCTACAGCTTCACCAAGGAAGACATTTTTGATAACAAATGTACCTGGAAATCAAGGTACTGTTAGTACCTCATATAGGATTCAGTTTAATTAATTTGCTAATGAGTCTTCCTCTTTTGTATAGATGGTTTTAGCAACTCTGCCTTTTGCCATCTGCGCTGTGCTTACACAGACATGCAGGATAGCAGCGCTAGGGCTCCAGTTTAGACAAAGAATATACAAATGCAATCTGCAAACTGCCTTGAAGCAATGCAATGACCTGGAAGCCAACCCCCCTTCAAGCCCTCGTTCCCCTCTCTCAATGTCTTCCATTCCTAAAACTGACCGTATAGTCAGCCAAAAATATTTAGGGAAAGTAACCATATGAAGAAGATTGATATTTGGCCAAATTAATCTGGAACTTTAAGAGAACTCAAAAGGATAGGTCTGAAAGATGATTCACTTCTGGCTTCTTTCAGAGACTGTTTAAGCAGCTCTAGACTTGAAACAAGGCAAACATGGGCTTTTTGGGTAATACCCAGAGCCAAATGCTGACCCCAAGATTACCACTAATTACAAGGCACATTAGGGAAAAGGAGCAATTGACTAAATCGTTCCCCAAATGCACCACTTTCAAAGTGTTTAATTAGAACAAAAAGAAATCTCTCTCAGTTCCTTTTACCCAATTTTAATCAGTAAAAACATAGTTTCAAACTCAGATTTTTGTGAAATTTTCTGCTTGATTTCAGCACTGCTTAATGCCATAAATTAGGAAACAACTGAGTAGATCATGTGTCTTTTTTCATTGAATTTTCCTAATCGGGGGCTTAGGGAAAACCCCAAGTGCATACATGCCTCATTCGGAAATGAAGGGTGCTAAAGGACAGGTGACAGGCCTGAGAGAAGGAATGGGAGCAAGGGAGGGGACGTCCAAGCCTAGAGGCCACTTTACTTTGGAACGCTGAATAAATAATTATGCTAAACTGCTATCTTTCAAGGAAAGCTAAAACCACTACTAACCTCTGCGTTCTTAAATATTTAACTGACAGAGGACAGAATTTATTAGGTGACAGATGACTGTCATTGAGTATTTTGAAAGCTGGCCAGGACATAACTTCTTGTCATCCAAAACATTTCTATCTGAAAAAGGCAGATGTTTTTAAAGTGTTTCAGACAAATGTACTTGGAATCATTTCCTATATAGGATGATTAGCCCTTGTCTTTTGTTTGCTGTACCAGATGATATCATTCAGACACGTGTATGTACGGATAAGCACACACAGAGACATATAGGCAGCATATACAATTTACACATATGTTCTGTAAGCAAGCATGTTGATTTGATGTACATCTTTTTAATCATAACCAGGGTAATTCTTTTCTGTCCATACTTATGTCGGTTAATAATTATCTTATTTACCAACCTTTTATGGGTTGAATTGTGTCCCTCACATAAGATACATTGAACTCTTAGCCTCCAGTATCTGCGAACATCACCTTATTTGGAAAAAGGGTCTTTGTAGAAGTAATCAAATTAAAATGAGGTCATTAAGGTAAGCTCTCCAATATCCAACATCACTGATGTCCTTAGGGAAAGAGGCAAACAGAGATGCACAGGGAGAATACCACGCGTGTGACAACAGAGGCAGACAGGAGACCAATGCAGCTGCAAGACACGAAGTTCCCAGAATTGATGGCCACCACCAGAAATGAGGGAAAGGCAAGGAATGATATGAGAGTCTCAGAGGGAACATGGCCCTGCTAATATCTTGATTTCAAACTTGTAGCCTCTCTAACCATGAGGCAATAAATTTCTGTTGTTTTAAGGCTCTCAGCTTGTGATATTGTGTTACGGTAGCCCTAGGAAACTAACACATCATCCTACTGGTCATTCGACGAATATTTCTTGAGCGCTTTTTATGAGCTTGAGATTGTGCTCATTGCCAGAGTCACAATATTGAGTTATACATAGGATGACTGTGCTTTTATGGAGGAGAAACAATCAGATTAAACATTATCTGGGGGCAGTGAGGAGTGTTGTGCGAGCACAAATCAGAGGCAGCTAAGAGAGGACCCTGGAAATGTTCCCAGGCAAAGTGGCTCTAGGCTGAAAGCTGGACGGTGAGTGGGTGTTAGCCTAGGGATGGGGAAACTTGTTCTTAACTGAGATAACCATATTGCCAAGATCCTAAAAGCAAGAGAGAAGGCTGTGACATTCAGTGCACTGGGAGTGTATCACAGGAAAGGTGACACTGGTCAGAGATGAAGGGCTCACATTGTGAAGGGTCTGTGAGCCTCTTAAAGAGCTATGACTTTATTCTATTGGAGGGAGAAAATATTTCGAATTTTCAACAGAAGACTGTTAAGATAAGATTTGCTTGGAGAAAAACCACTCTGCTTGTAGTGTGGAAATTGGATCTGAAAGTGAGAAAGACTGGATAGGGGCAGCCCGCACCTTGGGGAAGCTAGGAGAATTCAATAAGCATTCCAATCTGCATTTGCCCATTGTTTCAATTTCCCAAGCATCTTCACATCTAATTGCACATTCGGCTTCCACCAAACTGGAGAGATAAGGAGACCAGGGATTACTCTACCCAGTCAAGAACTGTGGCACTGCAAACTGAAGCAATTTACCCAGAATCACACAGCTGGTTGACAACGAAACTGGGACTGCCAACGTGTCCTCTTAACTTCCTGCCATGTGTGTGCGCCATTATAGAGGAATGCACATTGCCCACTAATTAAAATTTTACTGCCATCAGGGGGAAGGCATCACTGTGTAAAGCCTGGATGCTGCACTGGAAAGATCGCTCAATCCCGAACAGCTGGAGTAGAGCCTGGAGGGACACCCTTCCCTTTCCCCTCAAGCACATATGCGCACAGCGCCACCAAGTGGAGGAAAATAACTCCTGTTAGCTTCTGGGCACAAGGAGGAGACAGCTAGTTCTACTTTGCCAAAAATGTTACAAGGAGGGACTGAGGAGAAAGAACCATCTTATCATGTCCTTACCTCTGTTCATGCTACTGTGAACTATACATGCTTCAATAAAGGAACCATCAGATATTGCTAGGATGAGGGAGAGGAGGACAGAGTGGATGGTCTTAAATCACGTTTCACCACCCCAACGATGGCACTATTAGCACCAGATGCAGCTAGTAAGCAGCGCAAAAGGAAATAAGAGAAAGTGTCCCCTTGTCTTTATCCTAACTGGAGTTCCTTTTTAAATGTCCCGGTATTTGTATATAAATGGAAATATCTGGAACTATAGAAGGCATTCTCACCTGCAAAGCTTCTGTCGACGACACACTGACATCTCAGAAAGCCCCATGATCGCTTCATGTTTGTGAATTTGAAAACACATAGAGACACATAATACAAAATAGAGAGGAGCTAAATATGGACTAAGGCTTCCCAACCTATGGAAGGGGAAGGAAGGAAGGAAGGAAGGAAGGAAGGAAGGAAGGAAGGAAGGAAGGAAGGAAGGAAGGAGGGAAGGAAGGAAGGAAGGAAGGAAGGAAGGAAGGAAAGATCTCTTTTTTTGTCCTTGTTCCTTCCTAGCTTCACTGTTTGGTGAGATACATCTGTAGTCATCATTCTCTTAAAAAGTCTTGTGGAAGACCTAGTAGTCCTGATGCCGTGGCGCTCTCTACTCCAGCTGTTTGGGATTGAGCGATCTTTCCAGTGCATCATCCAGGCTTTACACAGTGATGCCTTCCCCCTGATGGCAGTAAAATTTTAATTAGTGGGCAATGTGCATTCCTCTATAATGGAGCACACACATGGCAGGAAGTCAAGGAAGGTATGGAGGGCTCACATTAGGCTAAATGACCATAAACCTTTTGTTTGCAGGCTCCTTGTAGTAGAAGAAGTAAAACCCAGAAGGCCAAAGTCAATGTGTTAGTTAAGGAAAGAGTCTAAGAAACAAGTTACTCAGTTGTCCTACGCTCTAGACTTCCAATTAGGGAGGCAAAGAATTCCTAAATGCAGCTTATATGGCCATTCCCAGCTCCCTGGGACCAAATACAATTAGTCATAGACTATTCATTTATCTAAAGTGTCACCCTTGCACATGTCTTCTTGGTGACCTAACAGAAGGCTGGTAGAGGATTTAGAGATGTGGGAAGCAGTCCACTTCCTCCTTAGAGATTTTCTCCCCACATCCATTGTAAAGCTCTTCTACAGCTGCTTGTTAATTGAAGAGAAGCAGTGGAAAGCGGCAAGGCACAGTTAAGACTCTGGGATGTTGGAAATACACTGATTTGTACTTGGCAGTTAGAAAACTGAAAAGGTAAACATCTTGCTGAAAACAACAATCAGTGTGATGGAAAATCAGGCTCCCTCTCCAAGTCTACAGCTTCAAGAATCAGTGTCATTATGGGCTGGGTCACTGTGTGCATTAATGAAGGACTTCAGATGGGCTTATGTCACCACTTGGATGGAGACAGCCAGGGCACAGCTCACCTAGCCAGGGCATGCTGTCTTATTAGGGCAGCCCTTGGGAACAGCCTTCTTCAGAAGGCACTGTCATTTGGATGAGAAGCTAGCTCTGAACTCCAACGGCTGTGATGATGAATGATCCCTCAGCACTCTGGTGAGGTGAGGAGACATTAACCTTGTATCTTGGCCAAATTTCATTTTACTGTATTCTTCTTCCTCAGATCTGCCCTCTCTGCCCCTGGCAGACATTGTATATTGTTTGCTCTCCAGCTTCTAAAGTCAAGACACTGTTGTTCCCTAATAGTAGTTTAAGGTACATTAAGTCTATCAACCATCTCAACAGGACAAAGTTGGGGGAGGAAGGCTACTAATTCATTAATAACTATTAGCTTTTTCAAGACCCAGACCCAGAGCAAAAGCATCAAAGTCACAACATCCCTGGAGCTTGCTTTCCCGAATTTTTTTTTTCATTCATTCCACAAACAATATGGAATAGCTACCAGTTCTGGTTCTGAGAAGGCACAGGGTCAATAAGGCATGGCCTACTACCTTGAAGTTTGTAGTCCAGCAGACATTAGCATGCAAAGGATTAGGAAGGGCTATAAGAGAGGTATGTCCAGAAGACATGGAGAAAAGAGGGGCTGAATGTTCCTAACAAAATGGGGAACTCAACATGAATCCCGTAAGTCAAAATATTTATGGGGCACAGAAATCTAATTTTGACAATAGTTTTCAAGAAAACATAGAAATAACTCATTACACAATCACAAGTCAGGAGGGCATGATGATGAGGGTACAGGTAGACTAATGGTAGCAAAGGAGTTCCCTCTTATCAAAGGTATTGGGGAAATAGTAGCATGGGTACAGACAAAAGAGCTGTTAGTAGGGTGCAAAGGAAAGCCATTCTATCAAAGAAATAATTAAATGAGTATGAACAAACAGGCAAATAAAACATGTAGAATGGAGAGGCTGGACTGGGTGAAATAAGGGTGGTTGTTTAATGTCATACTAAGAAGTCTGGACTTGTGATACCCTTTTATAGATTTTTTTTTTTAGTATATCGACTCCAGATAGGGGTTGGATTATTCAGTTTTAGTGATCTATGCATAATTTGTCAACAGAATACAGAAGTGGTTTCTGAATACTGAGCTTGCAAGCAGCAATACCTCATGGAAAAATATCTCAGCAATCCAAATTTATGAAGAAAAAGCCAGAAAAGTATGACAGTAAAGAGAACTTGGGAATCAAATACACCTGTTGTACAGCCTTTGCCAAGTGACAAAGGCTGTAAACGTCTTTTGGCTGCTAACACAAAATACTACAGACTAATTCATAAATAATGGAAATTTTATTTCTTACAGTTCTGGAGACTTGGAAGCCCAAGATCAAGGTGCTGGCAAGTTCCAAATCTACTGGGGGCTTCTTGCTGTGTGTGCACACAGCAGAAGGGCAAAAAACAGTTAAGCCAGGTCATTTCAGCCTTGTTGGCCACCAATCCATTCCTGAGAGCTCTGCTCTCCAGACTTACTCATTTACCCAAGAGGCACAATCTCTTCAGACCACCACAATGAGGATTAGGTTACTACAAGAATTCTAGTGGGGGCACATTCAAACCATAGCAGTTCTCATTTTTTCATCTGCAAAATGGAAATAATGATAGAGATTGCCTCACAGGCCATGAAGAGAATGAAATGAGGCAATGCAGGTAACAGCGATCGGCTGGTGAGCACAGGAGAAATAGTAACTACTTTTATTGTGGCGGCGATTGCTGTTGTCTTTGAGACACGGAAGAAGGCTTGAGAGTAGCTTACCACAATGGGAAAGTCAGAAGGGGGATAGATTGAAAAAGATGAGTACAGATGAGGAATGCCTCAGGCCATCACAAAGAGGTGGAGAGCAGAGGAGGATGGAACGGAGGCCTGGACAAACTCAGATTTCAACCTAGCACCAGGCTTTGAGAATCTTCTGTGAGAGCATGAAGTACACTGATGCTCCCCAGGAAGCACATATTAATTGTGTGGAAATGCTCAAACACTATTTTTGGCTCTGTGGATTTGATTCGTCATTGTTCAAACTCACTGCATGCTCAAAGAATGCTTTGAAAGAAGGAAAAGTAATGAAGAAATGAAATGCAAGAGCTTTGAAGTTAAAGTATTGCCAGGTTCCCCAGCTTATACTAAATTAGGTTGCCACATGTCATTTATGCAAAATTTCATTATATTCAAATTTTTGCTATGGAGTGTTTCTGGAATAAAAAAGGAAATGGAAAAGAAAATGAATTTAAATGTTCCAACTTCTGTTCATAAATATTTTTATTTTTTAGTTTCAGGATGTTTCACAAGTGATTGTGTTCAGAAGAAAAGAAATAAATATTCACTATTTTATTTTGCAGGTCAATAGTCAAAACTACCTCCTTGAGCTCAACTCTGAGCAGATGGCAATTCACTTGTTCCTTTAACATCATGGCTCTGAATAACTATAAAATACAGAATTAGTAAGAATTTTCTTTAGGAAGTAGTGAAGACAATGGAAACTAAACAATTTTAGATAACCTCTCCTTTCCTCTCCTATCCTTCTTGCCTTCCTTCCTTCTTAGTTTCCTTTCCTTTTCTATTTTGTTTACTTCCATCCTTCCTTCTCTTCCTCCCACCCTTCC
Organism: Oryctolagus cuniculus; assembly: GCF_964237555.1. Taxonomy (NCBI): domain Eukaryota; kingdom Metazoa; phylum Chordata; class Mammalia; order Lagomorpha; family Leporidae; genus Oryctolagus; species Oryctolagus cuniculus. Next base: position 82,096,914 of record NC_091433.1, on the reverse strand, counting down.
TTTTTTCTTTTCTTTCAGAGGAAAGATGGGAGGGAGAGAAGGGGAGAGCAAGAGTGGGTGGGTGTAGGAGGTGTGGAGATAACTCCTCAAATGCTCACAATGGCTAGGGACAAAGCTGGGGGTCAGAAACTCAATTGAGATTTTCCACATGAATGGCAGGAACTCAATTATTTGAGTCTTGACTGTTGCCACCCAGTATCTGCATTGACCTAAAGCTATAGGAAGTAGCCAGAGCCAGGAATCAAATCAGGAACGTGGATGTGGAATATGAGTGTCTTAACCACTTGACCAAAGAGTCACTGTTCAAGATGCAAGATTGAAACTTTGCCTGACAATATTTTTCTCAAAGAAATATGGGCTTATTTCATAAATCATAATTTATACAACCAAAAAAGTTTAAAAGTAGTATTTAACTATGTAAATGCTTAGGATAACTATGCTAGAACACAGAGAAGTAGTGAAAACCTTACACCTTTATATATTTTACGGTATCAGTGTATACGGATATAGATGTGTCCTCTTGGTGATTTCAATACCATAAACAGCACTGTTGCTTCTGGGATGATTTTCCAAAGTGGCAAACAATTCTTAATAAAGTTCTTAACTGAACCGCACCACAACCTTCTCTCCATATATACCGCAGTTTCATGTGTTCTTAAAAAATTCAGAGCTAATTAAAACCATGAACATGTTTGTGTATATCTGTAAAATGGAGTTCTAATCTTGTTCAATCATTATGAACTGGATTTTCACCTGCACAAATGTTTTGGAGATGATTATAGTGTCATGAGAGATACAAAAAAAACAAAAACAAACAAACAAAAAACACCTGAAAGTCTTCTTGCAACCCTAACTGTGCCAGCTCTTATGACACCTGCTGACATTGAGTTAACCAGAAACATCCTCTTAAATTCCCAAAGCTGCTCCTCAGAGATCTGTGCCCTTCCAGTTAAAAACCAGTGGTATAGAGAAAGAGAGCAGAGTGCTTTGAGCTGGCTGGAGATAAAGGGCAACGAGCATTTGATGGCTTGTTTTTCCCTACTTATATTTGCTTTTTTGAAATTAAGGAAAACTTTTGGAATTCATTTCCAAATACTGAGTTCAAGAGACACTATGTAGAGCTCTTAAAATATATCTATTTTGGATCAATTTCCCCAAGCAAACTTACTTTTCAGGCATTCTGCTTTTAAAAGACAATAGCAGGGACCAGCGCTGTGGTGTAGTGGGTAAAGCCACTGTCTGCAGTGCCAGCATCCCATATGGGCGCCGGTTCAAGTCCCTGCTGCTCTACTTCTGATTCAGATCTCTCCTATGGCCTGGGAAAGTAGTAGAAGATGGTCCAAATCTTTGGGCCCCTGCACCCACATGGGAGACCTGGAAGAAGCTCCTGGTTCCTGACAGCCAACTGGGGAGTGACCCAGCGGATGGAAGACCCCTCTCTCTCTGTGTGTGTGTGTGTGTCTCCTTCTCTCTCTGTGTAACTCTTTCAAATAAATTAATTAAAAAAATTAAAAGCCAATAGCAAATCAATAAGACCTATTCTAAAAATGGAAATGATTAACAAGTCACTTCTCTGGCCTATACATGAAAAATGATTTTCATGACTTTAATATACCCTGAATTTTTGAAGAATGAAGATTTTGCCAAATACCCTTTTCTCTCTCTGTATATATAAGAACAAGTGTTTAAGATGGAAACATCCAAACACCCCGTGCTGGGGAGTCTTTGCCTGGATTCATTTTTCAGGAGCCCAGCAGTGGGGCTGCAGGGATCTATAAATTGAGGGCAAAATTCTTGTTCTCATTTCAGAAAATATTCATAACTCTTATTCTCAAAATATTTTTCTAAAAACGTGAAACAAGCAATCAAAATAATGCTGCAAAATTTTCAGTCATTAAGAATTGAATTTAACTCAATATACTTTTTCTTAATAAAAAAAACCCGAGTATTTAAAATGTCTAGAATGATTTTTCACCACAAAGGTTAAATGAAATAGGGAATTCAGAGTGACATTCAATAAAGCAGAAGATTAACTGGAACAAGCCGTAAATTGAGGTTTTCCAAGGCAAGATAAAACACACACACACACACACACACTAAAAAACTTCTCAGTTAAATGACTAGTCTATGTGGATCCTATCTATAAAATAACCCTTAAGCCCAAATATTCTTTAAAAAAAAAAAAGATTTACTTATTTGAAAGTCAGAGTTACACAGAGAGAGGAGGAAAGGCAGAGAGAGAGGTCTTCCATCTGCTGGTTCACTCCCCTATAAGCTGCAATGGCTGGAACTGCGCCGATCTGAAGCCAGGAGCCCGGAGCCTCCTCTGAGTCTCCCACACGGGTGCAGGGGCCCAAGGACATGGGCCATCTTGTACTGCCTTCCCAGGCCATAGCAGAGAGCTGGATTGGGAGTGGAGCAGCCGGGATTCGAACCAGCACCCACATGGGACACTGGCAGCGGCTCCACCTGCTATGCCACAGCACCGGCCCCAAGCTTCAGTATTCTTCATGCACTCAGTGTGATGTTGTAAGTGGTTGTTAGTGAATTGACTTAAAAATGCACTAACTTCATAGAGGCACTGCTTTGAGTAGACATTAAAAAGGAGTTAACGGGAAACACAATTTTACTTGCATAATAATTTTACATTTCTATTAAAAAAAGACTACACAAGGACTAATACTCTTTACATCTTTTTATGCAATGGTTTAGGCCAATATGCACATACTTAGGATAATTCATAAGCACTGCATCCAGGGAACAGTGTTGTGGTGCTTCAGGTTAAGCTGCTGTCTGCAACACCAGCATCCTATATGGGCTGTGGTTCAGAACCTGGCTGCTCCATTTCTTTCAGCTCCCTGCTAAGGTGTCAGAGAAGGCAGCAGAGGATGCCATAAATTCTTGGCATTCCTGCTAACCAAGTGTGAGTCCTGGAGGCAGTTCCAGGCTTTTGGCTTCAGTTTGGCCCAGCCCGGGCTGTTGCAGGCACTTGGGGAGTGAGCCAGTCATGGAAGATCTCTCTCATTCTGTCTGTCACTCTGCCTTTCAAATAAGCAAATCAATCACACACACACACACACACACACACACGTGTGGATATTGCATACCTTCTATGACATAAATGGTAAGAGACATTAAGTGACCAAAACCTTCTATCCTTTGATAAGTGAAGACTCAGCAGATGAGGTAGGTGTGGAACCTGAGAATTGTTTGCCACGTGTCTTCCAAATTAACAGAGTTTAAACCACATCCTACTTGAGAAGCAGCATTCAAAGACACATTATGTCACAATTAAATCACCTACAGCACTTTTATCCCTCAACAAAATTAGGCTTGCTTTGTTGAGAGATGGACATATTCCATCAATTGCCTGGCCAGGCAGTACATCTCTCTCTGGTAATATGCAAAGGGCCTACCTCTTCCCTCACACACCACCCCAAATCCACAGATTTGTTGGGCGAATGAACTGAGATTCAGCTTTATAATCGGAAAAACAGATCTGCTTGCTAGATATATTAAACTGCCAGTTCAATTCAATTCCAATACTTGGAGGGACAGGCGATTGCAGTCAGGTAGAAATGACTCAAAGTGCTCCATAAGGACATCTATTGGAGGAGAAAGGGGAAATCTTCAGTTACAAGGTAACTTCTCACACTTATGGAATTTTACTTCATGCTAATAATCCTGAAAAATGCACTAATGTTACTCCAAAATCATTGATGTTCAATCTAAGCCTTAAAGAGTGGCACTGCTACCAAGTGATCAACATAGGTACTGGCATTTTTACTGGGTTTATCAAATAATTCCAAAATTGCTATTTCCTATGTTTACTGAGTTTTTTAAGGCATGAAATACAAATTACAAAGTTCTCTAATGTACTCCACCTTGCGGCGCCGGCACACCGGGTTCTAGTCCCGGTTGGGGCGCCGGATTCTGTCCCGGTTGCCCCTCTTCCAGGCCAGCTCTCTGCTATGGCCAGGGAGTGCAGTGGAGGATGGCCCAGGTGCTTGGGCCCTGCACCCCATGGGAGACCAGGAAAAGCACCTGGCTCCTGGCTCCTGCCAGGATCAGCGCGGTGCGCCGGCTGCAGCGGCGGCCATTGGAGGGTGAACCAGCGGCAAAAAGGAAGACCTTTCTCTCTCTGTCTCTCTCTCTCACTGTCCACTCTGCCTGTCAAAAAAAAAAAAAAAAAAAAAAAAAAAAAGAAAAAAAAAAAAAAAAAAAAAAGTTCTCTAATGTAAATTTGGAAAATAAAGACATATTTCTTTAAAACTGTTTTCATTAACACATAAGCGTAAATGAGGGATCTTCAAAATGTTTATGGAAATGCCTATTATGAAATATCTATGCAGGGACTTCAATTTTTTTGCACAAAAATAAATTTATCTTTTAATTCCATCTACTGTGAACTTCTTAAAGCACTCTTGCATATTTTAAGCAATGTGGCAAGCAGAATAATTGCAAATAAATCAACAGGATGGAATAAGTAACAAGAAATAGGACTTTTTAGAAAGGCTAATTCTTCTTATAATAACTATGATTAAATATTACTTTAAAGCTGAAAATACTGAGGTTCAGGAACTTTGTAAATGACCTAAGGTCACATCATTAAAAGATAACACAATTTAATATGAAAGATACATGATTTTTACCAAGTGACCAACTGGTCAACCATGACACCACACAAACTGCATTATTTAGGGTAGGCCAACTGCTAACACAGATGAAAAACTTTAAACACAATAGAAGCTTATTTTTTGTTCACATAACCATACAAGGTATGAAAATCTATTTCTTGGGTAGCTGTCTTCCAAATAATCATTCAAGGACGCAGGCTGAGCTAGGTTCAGCTATCTTTGACATATGATCTTCCAGCCATCCTCAAAACCATTTCCAATTCAGCTAGCAGCATGGAAGAGGGCATGGAGGAGCACGCATGGGTGGTTTCTATGTGCCATGCCTGAACTTCAAATCCTCTCATACTCCACTGGTTAGACCCCAGTCATATGTGTACACCTACAGGAAGCTGAGAAACACTTTTTAGGTATGTGCTCAGAAAGAAATGACATGGTTTGGGTGAATAAACTAGTCTCTGCCACACTGACTTCGAAAATGAATTGCCTTTAAAATTAGAAAAGAAACTGCTAGAAATTTTTTAGAAAAGCAGTTGTGGATATTAAGAGCCTAGGCTATGACATCAAAACCTAGCCACTACTTACTATGTGACATCAGCTTTACCCTCCATGTATCTTAGTTTCCTTATTAAGTTGGAGACAGAATTATCCATTTCACGAGATTGACTGTAGAATTTAATGAGATAACAACACAGAAGAGAAGGCAGATTTCCTTCTCACATTCATCCTTTCCTTCTGCCTTTTAAAGGAGAACCTCCTAAGTTTGAAGTGGATGTATGTTCCCCACCTAGAAACAATCATTCCCAAACTACTTTATATACTGGATGTGGGCATGTCAATAAATTGCAGGCCACGACATATACGCATAATTCAGATCAGATGCTTAACAGGAAGTTGTTTGCCTACTGTTTTGTCAGGACTGTCTCCTTAGTCTCTTTTCTGAAGGATGGGACATAGATAAGGTATGCTGAAACACTTTCAATCCTACAGAGAACAGCACACTTTGAAGGATGGGGAAGCATTACTAAAGAAAATACTAGAGCTCTTGGGTGACCTGGTCAAAAATTGCAGCCCAAACTCTCTTTACTGCCCACTACCCTGGATTTTTATGTGTGAGAGAAGAAATCCATCTTGTTTAAGTAGTCACTTTAGTCTCTGTTAAAGCACTCAAATACTTAGCTATCACAACACCTTAAAACCCCTATAACAGTTGCTGCCAGATAGTAAACGCCAACCAAAATGGTAACAATCATCAATATTTCATAAAGATGGTATACCCAGAGTCCATTTCCCAAGTATATTCCTAGGAAAGCTAATTTACATTGACAAGAAGTAACAATTTCAGGATAAAAGCAAGGAATTGAGTGGATGGGATGAAATAATATTAAGAAACACTAAATTATTTGTGGTAAAATGACATGAGAGAAAGAGAACTAAAAGGCAAATGAGTTCCTCTACTACTGGATTTCCTAGAGCCTAATCTGCTAACACTGATGGTGACTCTCCAAGGAAGGGAAAGAGTAAGTGGGTTTCTAAAACTTATTAGGCCATGCCACTTATTTTCAAGAAGCATACGACTGTTCTGTGGACATATTTTGAAAATATTTCAATAGAAAATGAATTTCAAAAATTATCAGAAAATCAGGCTCAAATTATTCTAATAAGCAACTCACAATTCTGTTTGTGGCACCTGAGTATACACAAAAGAATAAAATTCATGCTTATTATACTCAAAACTATACAAGTATATTCCTCTTATTGCCTTTAAAACAAGTCTTATGAGTCAGTCCAAGTTAACCATGGATTCAAAATCAAGTAGCTTGCATTTCCTAGGTAACCACAGAAGTAGAGAATCAAGAAATAGAGAAAGAAAAACAAAATTGGACACATGAGTTCAAGGCCATGGTTATTTTGAATTTGATGGAGAACATCTGGGATCTTGAAATATTTTTCTACCAAAATCATTGTAAGCAGATGAATTAATCAGTATGTGTTCAGAAAACAATACTTGGAATGTAAATCCAACAATGGTAAATACCATAAAATGAAAAGAAGACTGGAGTCAACTGTGGCTGATAAGTCATACTGATGAAAAACTCCTTTATTAATAAGAAATAACTGGGGAAGGTATCTGGTGCAGCACCAAAGACACCACTTAGGATTCCTGCACTTCATATGGGGATGCCTGGTGTCAGTCCTGTCTCCACTTCTTACTCCACCTTCCTGCTAATGCACACCCTGGAAGGAATGGGTGATGGCCCAAATACTTAGGTCCCTGCCACCCAGGAGGAAGATCAAATGGCCTTCCAGGCTCCTGGCTTCAGCCTGGCCCATGACTGGCTTTTGTGGGCATTTGAGGACTAGACCAGCAGATTTAAGATCTTCGTTTCTGTCTGTCTCTCTCCCTGTCTTTAAATAAATAAATAATTAAAACAAAAATTAAAAAAAAGCAACAAGTGTACAAGATAGTCACATATTACTGCTGATCTCCCTTAGGGACATTCTGACAGATAAATGATGTAGTTGGCTGATTTCACAGGTTAAGTCCACACTGTTCTGCTGCAATTCTATCTTTAAGAGATAAAACAAAAAGTGCTCCAAGTATAGAACAAATGATAAAATGTTGTTTTGTTAATTTTGATAAAGTAGTTACAGCAGCATGTGTTAACTCTCCTTCTATCTGATTATTTAAATACAAATTCAAGGAAAGGAAGTAGAAATCTGAAGATCCCTACTGAACATTTTGAGTTTATGTTTTTATGAGCCAGCTGTTACAAGGCAAACACAAAAAGATTCTCTGACAAGCACTTAGGAAGAACACACTAACAGTTGGATAAAGGTGAGCCAATTAAACCACTTACTCATGTCTAATATAATTCTGTAGAGTTCAAGCACCTGGCTTGGAGTAAACATTTACTTTGTGCTCCATGATATTTAATCAGCTCATCAGGTGGCAGACAGCTCTGTCCAGGAGGGCCATTCTCTCTGACCTTACGCCTCTCTTAATTGGAAACACTGTTAAAATGTTGGGTCTCCCACCACCTTCTTTGTCCTCAAGTGTCTGCACCATGGATCACTGTAACATATAAGTCTCAGTAGACCAGTCACACCCGTTTAACTCAGCATTGTTTTCAGGAGGAGTGTGACACACTGGGGGATTGAGAGAGCTTCCTGGAGCTTTTCCATAGGTGCAGAAAGACAAAATGCAGTGCAGTGCTAGGTTGAAAGGAGGAAAAGAAGGCCAGAGACAGAAACTCGGCAGCAAAATGAGGCCTCCTCACTTTCAGTCAGGGATCAGTACAAAAGTACCTCTCCTTGCATTTTTTGGAAAAGTGGCAACTGATCTGTTTGTAATATGAATTAATACAATCCCTCTGGACACTACAAGAATCATGGAAGGTGGCACCAGAAAGAACCTTAAATCATCTTGAGTAATTTCTTTATTTCATAGATGAGAGAAGGATACGGCAGAGGGACTGATTTGCCCAACCAATCAAATACATTGGTCATTCGCAAAACTAGATGCAGACCTTTTGATGTAGGCAGTGAGGTAGCAGAGAGGAGCCAAGGTTTGCAGTCCCAGCTAACCCACATGACAGACTTGGGTGACCCATGTACCTTGCTGGTTGTGTGACAGCCACAGATCTCATGACAACCTGGGCCATTGCTCAAACCCTCCCCATCCTTCCCTGCACCACTCAAACCCTCTTTCTGTGCACTGTCCCAAAGCCTCTATCCATGAACTGCTCCAAACCCCCCAACCTTTCTGGGAAGCAGAAAACCATAAATCCCAGTGTGTTGCAAGTTAGAACCAATGCCAGCTAGAAATATCCAATAAGGCCGCAGGTTTCTCCCTAGGACAACCCTTAGGTCAATATAATGTCATTATAACAAAATTACCAAGGCTGGCACTCCCTCTCCCATCATGCATCTGAGTCCATGACACTTCTGAGATTTCCAAAAAAGGGCACAGAAGTGGGCAGTTCTCAAGCCTCACTTAAACTGTGCCTCCTTTGCATATTCAGTCAAGCCCTGCCCCAGATACCACCCTCTATGCCTCCAGATCAGCCCCAAACAGCCCCAAACCTTGTTGATTGCAGCTCATTCTCTCTGGAACTTACTCATGCTTACTCCTTGAGTTTGAACTCTTGCTTTAAATCAATTTTTCTTCTCTGCTCATATTTATCTAAATCTCTTCCTTGAGATTTTGTATTCCATATCTATTTGCTTGGCTGGGAAATAAGGATAATGATAGTATCCAACTCATAGGGTTGTAAGGATTAGATAAGCTTATATGTATGAAGTACTCAGTATAGCATCAGGTACAACATAAGCCCTATGGGTAAGTGTTAATGATTTCTGCTCTTCTTCTAACCATCACCTGACTTTGGTAAACACTATCATCTTCTGTAGTGGAAATCAATGTTTGTTTTGCCACTGTACAATAATCAGAACTGTCATAAACATGAGTGATACCACCATGCTATCAACCCAGCATGAGAGAGCTTGGGAGGGCTGCCCTCAGCTCTAGGGAGAGTTCTGGGTAGGTTTCAGAGAACACCATGGAACGCAGAGAACTCTATGACCTACAGCATTTACAAATTCCCCAGACTCATTGTTCAGAGTTGGACAGTTTCCTTTCTAGGTATACTAGAAGTAGGCCAGGGGCTACATTTTTTTTGTTGGTTCTTTGCTTATATGCGGTCATCAATGCATAGATAACAGCACCCATTTACAACTGGGATGCTAGGTCAGAATGAAGTAATCTGTAACTACTTGAGTTCTTCCCTTCCATCATCAGCTGTTAGAAAGTTGATAATATTTGTCATGTACCAATTCCATGGCTGTCCAGGAGCACAGTTTTCTCTGAAGACCCTTTGAAAAAGAGAATGGTCAGAAGTTGTACTCTTACTAATCTGCTGATTGAGGAAAGTGGCTTTATCCCACACTTCCTCCCACTGCCACTTTGCTGGGTGAGACCTACTTGTTTTAAAGCAGAAAGGAGAAAGATGCTGCAGGGACAGATTTGCGATGACTCACAGAAAAATAAAATGTTATTTTAAAACTGTTTCTGTTCTTTGAACTTGGGTGGCTTTTCTTTCAGCCAAGGCTGGTGACTCAGGCTGGGCCTGTCTAGGTGTAATCAAACAAATGTAAGTAGATGCTTTGGCTATTTCCGTACACTCTGGTCCAACTGCGTGGAACTATTCTAATGAGTTGAAGTTGAATTGGAATGGGAAACTCTTCATGCTGTCTGACTGGACAGTGTTTATATTACGTGGTCTTGGACAGCAACAATAGTTGCTACAATTTATTGAGTGTCTCTTATGTGCCAGAAACCATAGGCTTCTGGCTTTCAATTTTATTTATTTATTTTTTCAGACTCCAGTGCTAGAAAGTAACATTTATACATCACGAACTGGTACATATCACATACGCACAGATAAGTAAAATTTTTATGAAAATATACTTGCCTTTAATACATTCAATATGCTATAATATTTTCAATTCTACTCTGTTATTTTGTATTTTAAAATGCTGATTATGACCCAATACATTGATTTAATGACTCATGAATGCATTATGGTCCACAGTTGAAAACCACTACCCTAGACAAATTCACGCATTGTAATAACCTTTCAAGGTAGACATTTGTGTCAGATTCCTTGCAAAATGGGGAATATTTAATAAGGGCAACTAGTTTAAAGGGGCTTGGAATAGATAAAATGTCAAGTAGGGAACAGTGAAGCTCTCTCCCATAGGTTGGAAGAATCAAGGAAGACGTGCTATCAGAGCACAGAAGCTAGGCCACTTGCAGGAGACTGTCTAGCAGGAAATGAGGTCAAGAAACTGCCTCAGAAGGTAGCTTGTCCTGGAGAAGCTGTAACCCAACAAGGAGAGCAGTCACAGCTGGCAATACCACTCAGAGGTGAAAGGAAAGAGAAGTGATCACTTGCTTTCTGCTACTTTCTAGTCTCCTACTACCACCTCCTATTGGTTAAATGTAGCCAGCAGCCAATGGAGATTTAGTTTCCAAGGATCAGCTCCCAGAGATACAGAAATAAAAGGGTGACAACAGCTGAGAGAAATAGGCAAAGCACCTGTGCAGCCAGGTTAGCTTACTGGAGAATTTGGGTTTTATTAAAGATCATATATGGAATGAAGCCAAACAATTCAGCATGGCTTATCTCAAAGGGAGTATTAATAAATTTTTAAAAAGAAATTTTTAAAAAGATTTATTTTTTGTGAAAGGCAGCCTTACAGAGAAGGAGGGAAAGACAGAGACAGAGAGAGATCTTTTATCTGCTGGTTCACTCCACAAATGGATGCAATGGCTAGGGCTGGGTCAGGCTGAAGCCAAGAGCCTGTAACTTCATCTGGGTCTCCCACATGGGTACAGGGGCCCAAGAACCTGGTCCATAATTTTCTTCTTTCCCAGAAGCATTACCAGGAAGCCGGATTGGAAGCAGAGTAGCTGGGACTTGACCCAGTGCTCATATGGCATGCTGGTATTGCAGGTAGCAGCTTAACCCACTGTGCTACAATGTTGGCTTCTCAAAAAAAAAAGTATAAGTGCAATTACTGTCAATGTTCTATCCTAATATTTTAGTGGTCTTTTACCATTACATAGAGTTCCAGATAAGGTCTTTGTCCTAAAAATTGCTTGTGACATTTGAGGCAGTATTTTAATTCTATAGGATTAAATATTAAAATACATTATGGTTCAACTCCATGTCATAAAATAAAATATTACTAGTTAATCACCATTATTACCACCTTTTCCCATTTTATTTCTGTAGGATTCTTTGCGATTTGAATGCAAAATGAAATTCTAGATATCAAAGGCATACACACACAGAGCAATAAGGCTCATATTCATTTCTGAGGTTAATTCTACAACCATTCTCGACAGAAAGGAAACTGGTGTCTGGAGAAATTTAGGATGTAATGATAATCTTAGGCAAATCCTTCCCATTTTCCATTCTTTTTCCTGGAATCAGCTCAATGTTGTCATTCTCCATGTGCATCCTGGTAAGTCTACATTGATCAGTCATTCAACAAACACTGAGTGTTGACTATGTACCAGGCAGGCAAAATGTTGGGGATTCAAGAATAAATAACACATAATCTCTACCTTAAAGGACATGGAGTCTTGAGACATGTTAGAGAATTATAACACAGTATGGCTGCAATTATATTTCCAGGCATGACATGCTAAAGGGATGAAATGACCAGGAACCTTGATAAAAAGCTTAACAAAGGAGTGGGCGTTTGGAGCAGTGGTTAAGATGCCACATGGGATATTCACATCCCCTATGGGAGTGCCTGGTTTGGGTCCATATTCTTATGCTTGGGATCCAACTTCCTGTTAAAACACACCTTGGGAGGCAGCAGGTGATGGCACATGTAGTTGGGTTCCTGCCACCCACAGGAGAGACCCAAATTAGCCCTCAGCTCTCAGTTTTACTTTGATCCAGCCCTAGTTGCTATGCACATTTGGGAAATGAACCAGCAGACTGAAGATCTCTTTGTCCATCTCTCTTTAAAATAATCATCATCATAATAAAATTAAGGTGTTATGGAGGAGAGTATTGACAACATGAACCCAAGAGTCATTCACAAAACTATCATTACTAGTGGTAAAAAAGATAGCTGAGCAAAAACATAGATAATTTGTGTAAGAATATGGATACTAAGCCTATTTGTCAAATCATCAACTTCTGTTGTTGGGAGAACAACAATATGACATTCCTAACTCCTAGTCACTAGGATAATTTCCTTTATTCTAAATTTTCTTCATCTCTTCATGTTTCTGCTTCCAATGATACAGGTCAATGAGCTGAAAATCATAATTTCTAAAGAGCCACTGTACTGGGTCTGTGTATGATCAGGCAAGGTTGGGAAACTATTCTACTTCATCCATGTCTCAAGAGATGGACTTGGTCCTTTTGAGTTGTGAGTGTGGGGACTACGGGGAAGGGAAAAAGCTATTGTACGCACAGTGATTCTAGATCACAGAGTGTTTGGTTCAGTTCCCAGATGGGGTGGATCAAAAGACTCTGTCAGATACATCACTCAACTCAACATCAGTCATGTAAACCAAGGAGGCCCTATTTGATGGTATTGTAATATAAGCTTCAGATAGAAGGGAGTTTTAAAAGGAGAGCATGCCCTTGCTCAGGGTCATCATTAAAAAAAGGAAGGAGAGATTCTCACCTTAAATTCACTAGCATACAAAAGAGCAAAGATCTCTCTGAGTTTCCTTTAAAGGATGAATCAGAAGAAAATAACTGGGATTTCACTCGCTGAATTCTTTTTTATCCTCTTCTCACATCTTCCGCAATTATCACCTTTATAAAACAATGCTGGTTTCTCTGTGCTCCTTCCTCCCTCCCCTCCTCTTCTTGCTTTTGACCTTCTCTTGGTCCTTTCTTCTCTGACACTCTTTCTAGCTGCCTCTTTGACTCATGAGTCCCTGACATTCCTCAACCATTTCCCTGTTTATATAACGGTTTTTCCCCCTCTCCCTCTCACTCCCACCCTCTCCTTTTTTCATACCTCTAATTTTCCCTCTCCCTTTCTCTCCCTCCCTCTCAATTCTTGCTGTCAAGATCCTAAGGATATTACCTAGGTTTTTCTTCTTTATCATTTCCACTTAGATAAATACATTCCTTGGCATTTCTAGCTAGTTTTACTCCCCCCCCCCCATAAAACTAACATCAAAATAGTATCCATTATACTATGGTATCTATGACTTTCCAACTATCAGCATTCAGTTTACAAATACTAGTCCTTTCACCTTTACAAGAGTTCTGTGACTTAATAGTCAGTTCCACTGTATAGAGAACAAAGCCTAGACTCACAGAAGTTGAATAATATACCTAGAGCTTCATAACTAGAAAGTATGAAAAAAAAAGAAGTTTGACTATGTTAGTATCTAAAGGATCCTAAGATTTTTTAAACATTCTAGTAGCTGAGATGCAGCTAATGAACATGTAAAATTGTAAGCTCATTATTATTCTTTTGACAATGACTTGGTGTTTTCTATAATAGGTCATGTTAATATCCATAAATGCTATTGATCTCAATTACTCTTGAATATTCCCCTTAAGCTGCTTGGTTTTAATGGAAAAGCTTTAGGAAAATTATCTAGGGAACATATACAGATACTAACTATGGCTTCCTGGGTATAACGTTTCACTTTTACTTAAATGATGATGATACTAATTGTGGACCAGCCAGGAACTAAATATGGGGTTCTAGTTGTAATTATCACACAGAGGAAATAACTTAGAACTAGGAAGAAATAGAATAGTTGAATTAGCATCTCAGTTTTACCATGAACCAATTGAGTAATCCTGGACCTGAGTTTGCCAATTGGTAAAGTCAGCATCTTGAACTAAGTGGCCTCTGAGTCCTTTCTAATTCTCACAGTAAATGTTAAACAAACTTTTCCTAAATTTCCAAATCTACCCATTCATGCAGCTAACCTCCAACTAGCTCATGTTCTGGGCTAGTTATGCTTCAATGTCCCTCCATACGAGGAGAACCTTTGGAACAAGATGGACAATAAAGGATGTATGTGTATATAGTTGGAAAGATGCTTGGGGCTCCATGCCACCATAATGCTCACTTCATTAGGGTCACACCTTCCCAACACAACTCATAAAAAAATCATAAGCCTTGCTATTTTCATGGCAATTGAAGGCACATGCATAACTCTCACTATGCTTCATAGAGGGTGCTTTAATTACACCAAAGATGCTGCAGTGGAAAGCAAGCCATATTTAATAACCTGGTGTTTAACAGATGTTTCATGACTGTGTTATTTAATAGACATTACCATCTATGGCTGTCTATATTAGTAATTTTTATTATTGTTACAGCAGGTTATTACACACTTAAGATCTTAAAAACAATGAATTTGTTTCTTTACAGTACTAGAGGCTATAAATCTGGAACACATTTCATAAAATCAAGATGTCAGAATTGCATCTCTTTCTGGAGGCTATAGGGCAGTATCATGACTATATGCTTTTCCCAGTTTCTAGAGGTTAACTGCATTTCTTGGCTAGTAAAATTCTTCCTCTTCAAACCCAGCAATGGTGGGTGGAGTTCTCTGTGTTACATCACTATCACCTTCTTGTCTGTCTCCATCTTCCATTTAAAAATTTTTTTATTTAAGTTATACAAGTTCCATGTATTTCATATATACAGATTTGGGAATAGTGACACTCCCCTCCCCCCCCCACACTCCATCCCTTCCTCCCCCTCCCTCTCACATTCCCACTCTTAATTTTCATGAAGATCTATTGTCAGTTTATTAAATGTTCATATAGCGAACCCTACACTAAGTAAGAATTCAACAAATAGTATGAAGAGAATAAAACACCCATACTGTTCCTTTATGGAAGAAACAGGGGCTGTAAACAAACATCAAATCTCAAAATGTGTATTTCACTCCAATATATTACATTTCAGGTACACTATTAGTTATGTTGGATCAGGGAAAACAGATGATATCTGTATTTTGGGGACTGGCTTATTTCACTAAGTATAATGGTTTCCAGTTGCATCCATCTTGTTGCAAAAGACATGATTTCATTTTTTTTTGCAGCTGAGTAACACTTCATAGTGTGTATATATATATATATATATATATATATACACACACACACACACACACCATAATTTCTTTATCCAGTCAACAATTGAAGGACATCTGGGTTGATTCCATATCTTAGCTATTGCGATGCAATGAACATTGGGGGTATAAATAACTCTTTTAGATGCAGATTTCTTTTGGTTTGGGAAATTCCCAGGAGTGGGATGGCTGGATTATTTGGTAGGTCTAAATTCAGATTTCTGAGGTTTCTCCATATTGTCTTCCACAGTGGCTGTACCAGTTTACATTCCCACCAACAGTGGCCCAGGGAACGTTTTCCCCACATCCTCTCCAGCATTTGTTGTTCATTGATTTCTCTATGTGAGCCATTCTAACTGGAGTGAGGTGGAACCTCACCATGGTTTTGATTTGCATTTTCCTGATGGCTAGTAATCCTGGGCATTTTCTCAAGTGTCTGTTGGTCATTTGAATTTCTTCTATTGAAAAATGCCTGTTCAAGTCCCTTGCCTATTTCTTAACCAGACTGTTTGTTTTGTTGATGTTGAATTTACTGAGCTCTTTATAGATTCTGTGTATGAACCCTTTATCAGATGCATAGTTTACAAATATTTTCTCCTATTCTGTCGGTTGCCTCTTTGCTGACTGTTGCTGTAGCAGTGCAGAAGCTTCTCAGGTTGATATAATCCCATTTGTAAATTTTGGCTTCGATTTTCTGTGCTTCTGGGGTCTTTTCCAAGCAGTCTTTGCCTATGCTAATGTCTTGCAGAATTTCCCCAATTTTCTTTGGTAATATGAAGGTACTGGATCATAGATTTAGGTCTTTGATCTATTTTGAGTGGATTTTTGGGTAAGGTATAAGGAAGGGGTCTATTTTCAGATATCTGCACATGGAGATCCAGTTTCCCCCAGTGCCATCTGTTAAAGAGACTGTCCTTGCTCCAGGGATTGACTTTAACTCCTCTGTCAAAGATAAGTTGGTTATAGATGCATGAGTTGATTTCTTAAGTTTCTATTCCATTCCATTGGTCTACTAGTCTGTTTTTGTGCCAGTACCAGGCTGTTTTGATTGTAATGGCCCTGTCTTGAAATCAGATATTGTGATGCCTTTGGCTTTGTTTTGGATAATCCAAGATTAATTCTCAAGTTCAAGGCCAACTTATTAATAACTGCTATGGTTTGAATGTGTCCCTTCAAAAATCAGGTGTGGCTTACATGATAGTATTAGGAGATAGGACCTTTAAGAGGTGACTAGGCCACAAGGGTTGCTCCCTAGTAACTGGGCTAAGGTCCTTATGAAGCAGGTTTTGTACAGTGTTCACTCAGTAGCTTGCCCTTCTGCCAGGTGAGTCCACAGGGTCCTCTCTTCTAGAGGAGGCAGTCCTCAACAGAACTCAGCCTGCAGGTGCTTGATACTGAACTTCCCAGCCTTTTGAAGTGTGAGAAAAAAAAATACTGTTCTTCAAAACCCTTCAGTCTCCAGTTTTGTTGTAGCAGCACAAAGAGAGTAACTTTAATTCTATGTGCAGCCTAATTCCCCTTTGTCCCTAAACATAATCCAAGGAATTCAGGCAAGGATATCTTTGTGTGTGGGAGCTTAGTTTTATCCCTACCACCTTACTCCACTGTGAACTTCTTTTCTGGATTTAAATTTTGACATGAATCTATATTCACCTACGTATATATGACAGGTCATCATAAAGTTCATAGAAATGTGTATCATAAAAATTATGCATGGATTTTAAAAATTTGTTGCACAAAATTTGTTGCACCAAAATAAACTTATTATTTTTAAAGATTTATTTTATTTATTTGAAAGATAGAGTTACAGAGAGAGGTAGACAGAGAGAGAGAAGAAGAGAGAGAGAGAGAGAGAGAGAGAGAGAGAGATCTTCCATTTGCTGGTTTACTCCCCAAGTAGCCGCAGCAGGAGATGAGCCAATCTGAAACTAGGGGCCAGGAGCTTCTACCAAGTCTCCCACATGTGTGCGGGGATCCAAGGGTTGGGCCATCTTCTGCTGCTTTCCCAGGCACATTAGCAGGGAGCTGAATAGGGAGCGGAATAGCCAGGACTTGAACCGGTGCCCATATGGGATGCCAGTGCTGCAGGCCGGAGCTTCAACCCACTGTGCCACAGCACTGGCCCTTTCAAAATAAACTTATTTTTAAATTCCATTTTGCACGAGCTGTTGGAAGTCCCCTCTTATATCTATATTCATACTTCAAATGCAGTAGTCTTATAATATCTTCATAATGCTTTAGGAATTATAGTGGGAGAATTGCTAAGATATGACATCTGTATCTATCAAGAAGTTTTTATAAACTCAGTGAAAGTCAACTTTAACAAGGTAATTAAGTCTTTCATAGCAAATTAAGCTGACTTCAACAATAAGTTAAAAATAATTAAGGACTTAAACACAACATTTCAAAGGAATATTCAGATTGTCTGTATAGGAAATAGATTTTGACATTTTCAAAACAGTAGGGTTCTTTAGGGCCATCTTGGGACCACCTATGAAAGTCTCAAGTATATCAACTATTACATTAATCAACCTCCTAAATGTGGCTTACTAAAGACTGCAAATCAGTTACCTGTGAGAATTCCAGCATTCTACCTTGTGAATGTTTCAGCATAGCACTGAATAAAGCATAAATAAAGCTAAGTAGCACTGCTATTACTCAGCAGTATGCATAAAAGACCTAACAATAAAAAAGAATGATTAACTAATTCTTAATGGCTCTGGAGTAGCTAGAGTAAAAAAATCAATATATGAAACTCAAGGAATGTCAATATGATTATTTTCCCTGTGAAAATTCTCCAGGAGTTCTGCTGGGTTTCTTATTGCTCTTGTCTTTCAAATGCCAACTGAGAAAGAGCTGTCATTTTTATCTTCATGTCAGGTGAATTGCAAGGAATTACTAAAATGGGAAACAGCGAATAGCACCCAGAAGACTACTATATGTTATTTTCTTATGTGCTTAAATTTAAGACTAAAAATAAACCTTGATTTACCTCTATTATAAATTTCAATATTTAAAACACAACATGCAAATAAATTTCAATAAGATAATTTTCTTGTTTTTGTGGTTTTAAAATAATATTCACAAGGATGAATAACAAAGGATGAGAAAGGTCTTATTTTTCACTAAATTTGAATTTTTTAAGATTTATTTATTTATTTGAAAGTTAGAGTTACACAGAGAAAGGAGAGGCAGAGAGAGAGAGAGAGAGATCTTCTATCTGATGGGCCATCTCCTACTGCTTTCCCAGGTCATAGCAAGGAGCTGGATCGGAAGTGGACCAGTGCCCATATAGGATGCCGACACTTCAGGCCAGGGTGTTAACCCGCTATGCCACAGCGCTGGCCCCTAAATTTGAATTTTTAACAGAAGCTTATATATAATAGAATGACCTGACTCCAATATTTAAAATGATTAACATGCATTTTATTTATTTATTTATTTATTTATTTTTGACAGGCAGAGTGGACAGTGAGAGAGAGAGACAGAGAGAAAGGTCTTCCTTTGCCGTTGGTTCACCCTCCAATGGCTGCCGCGGCCGGCGCACCGCGCTGATCCGATGGCAGGAGCCAGGAGCCAGGTGCTTTTCCTGGTCTCCCATGGGGTGCAGGGCCCAAGCACCTGGGCCATCCTCCACTGCACTCCCTGGCCACAGCAGAGGGCTGGCCTGGAAGAGGGGCAACCGGGACAGAATCCGGCGCCCCGACCGGGACTAGAACCCGGTGTGCCGGCGCCGCTAGGCGGAGGATTAGCCTAGTGAGCCGCGGCGCCGGCCAAAATGATTAACATGCATTTTCAACAGCTCTGAATACTAATTCTTGTGCTGATTTCACTTTTCTATACATCTTTTATTGTGAATATATTATTAAAGTAGTTAAATTACTAAAAGGATCTCTATTTAATGCTAATCACATCCAAAGATTGGAGAAGAAATATTTTTATGAGCTCATTGGATAAAAAGATTTAACAGAAGGCATTCATGCAATTTTATGATCCTTTCACAGAGAAGACAGGATGGGTCCAGAAAAAAATCAGGAATATGTCTTTACTGTTGTTGCAAGCTGAACTCCTCTCACCACCTATGCTATCCTGACCTCCCGAAGATGATCTGTCCATGTGCTGAGAGTTCTAGGATCAAAATGCATTCACTGGATTCCATATGGTGGCAGTTGGCCACAAAATAAAAACCACATGGAGTAGTATGCACAAGCTGTCTAGATGCTATAAAAATTTTTTAACCAGTATGATTAAATCAGCATGTATGTTAACATATCATGGTTAAATTAAAAAAAAAAAAAACAAATTAAGTGTCTCTTCTCTGAGCAAAATCTGGAAAAACAAACAAGATTTTTCCCAAGTTTCCAATGGTTCTTACAGAGCAAATATGTCCAAAGCAGTTTTGATTGCCATATGTACCACCACTTTGGTGCCTTTCCTTTTGTAACCCTACTTTTCCTTATATAATTCTGTATCCTAAGAGAGCAGTCAAGTCAGTCCACTTGGCAGAATTAGTGGCACATCAACAGTTTCTCTCTTTAGTGGGATAAGACTAGGATTCTAGATGAATTCCACTTTTTCAAAAGAAGTCTTGGGTAGAACAGAAATAGGTGTGTGATTTGTTCTACAAGTGGCCCTGTTCAAACTTCCCAAGGATTTTATTGCATCATCACAGGACACTAAAAAATTTAGTTGTAATAGTACATTAATAATTTGTGTATATTAATTACTCTCAAGCAATATTAATAAGTTTTGCAAAAGTCCAGACAACACATTTGAATGCCATTTTATAGACAGTAATATGAAGACTCAACTTTAGTTTAAAACAACTACTCAATGGCTACAACACAATTTGGAATCCAGGACGGCAAAGGTCCAAAAACTGATCTATTTGGAATACAATAGTGATTTTAAGTGTTTTCTCTTTTGAGTGGGGCAGTTCTCGAAATGAAATATTGCTCAGATGTCTGGTATAATCAACAGGGCAAGTGTGGGGGAGTGGGCGCAGGGACACCCTGAACCTCCAACTCTTGCCTCCTTCCCACACATACTGCCCACTCCCCATCTCTTTGTCCACAACTCTGCAGCAGCCATGAAGGAATATCTCTAGAATCTTAGATCTAAAAAACAATTAAAGCGTAAACAGCTTGTAAAATACCGAGATGCTTTCTTTTCACCTTTATCAAAATTTCCCTGTGGAAAAGATGAGGCTCTAGCAAGGTGCTAGGACACAATTGTAGGTAAAGCTGGAGAGCACCTCGGAGGACCATAATCCACGCCCTTACTGTGTGTAAGAAAAGTGAAGTCCAAAACAGGGTGCCAGTCCAGGTCATTTGACCTTGAATACAATGTCCTTGGTACACCTGAAGACTGATGGGTATGCCTGCTGGCTTTCCTGATGGGTCAGACGCCCAACAGCAGGTAGCACAGAGATAACACGTATCTGCTATCTTCTGTCATGCAGTTGGCATGATTTGTAGCTATTTATTTACCAGAGTATTTGTTTATATTCTATCTCCCAACCTAGACTGTAGATTCCTTGAAGGAATAAAGAGTGTCATTTTTACTTTATTCCCTGTCACCTAACATACAAAAGTCTTCACTTTGTCAAATGCCTGAGTATTTTTTAGAACTACGTTTGGAAGCAAGAATTGCTTCTTCCTCAAATCTTCTTAAGAAAACTTACTCCTAGCAGATCCAATGCTCAGATTTACCCCTCCCATGAAGCTACTAACCTGTTCAAGTCTAAACGCGAAGACCTTCTCTGGAAATGCCCTTCAAACACTAGGTGTCTAAAAATTCATTTCATCTGCTTTCCATAACCAAAAGACCTCAAAAGACTACACCTGGTATAGTCACAATTACTATAAATTATAAAATCCAAAATTTCATTACAATGGGAAGGAAAGATGTACATAGGACAGCTCCTAATTTCCCCAATATGGGGAAAACCACTTAGAGTTTGTGGGCTTTCAGTTTGTTTGGTTTTAATTTGTCCTCCACATTAAACACAACCAACATACTATTTTTTGGAGGTACTTTAACCTTGCTTATGTCCCAAACATTGCATTTATTGCTGTCTTTATGACTAATCAAGTTTATTATTTAGAATCAAAAGCCGAAAAATGCACTTTGGCTTAACTGTTTGAAGATAACAGTAAACGAAAATGCAATCTAGCTCATACTTTTTTCCATGCTCCAAATTTTCCTTCACTAGAAAAAAATATATACTTTCTACCAACAAGAAAGTATGAAAAAGATTTCTGGCTTCCTTTCTATTCTCGAAGGAATAGGCTTTCTCATTTTAACCCTGATAATTGTTTCCTATGTTTGGAGCAAGGCTGCTTTATCTGTCTTTGTGTATGTGATGCATAAACAACCACAGGGAGAGGTCTGCCCATGAATAAGGATGTGGAGCCCACGCACTGAGGTCCTAGAAAGGCCTGCGTGTGGGGAAAGGCTCAGAATCTCTTGCATCCCAGAAAGGAGGACACACAGATTAGATGAGTAAGAAGAGACTTCCCAATGCTTCTGGTTGTTTTCAGTTCACGTTTATGCAGTACTTAATGTCAACCAGAACAGGTTGGTTGGGTAGCTGCATATTCTGTTTTGGGTATAATTTAATACAAATGAGACATGAGAAAATGCCTGAAAAAGAACAGTATGTGGAATAAATACATTATTTTGGAATTAATACTCAGACCTGTCCTTTGCATTGCTTATCATATCTCTAAAATATGTCATTTATAATTATTTGATGCAATTACAGATTATCTCCTGCATTGGTACATTCAAAACAACATGGTGAATTATTATTTCTTTCAGATTCCCTGAAGGTTACATCACTGAGATCTTGAGTCATCAGGTGTCATGGATAACAAGGCAACCCCAGCATCTCTGACACAGCCTGCCTTGACAGGCTGGATTTAGAACATACTTTATCAATTATTCAGACCAATGGTTTTCCCTCTGTCATTGGCCAGGTACCTTTTGGTCCTTGGCATAATCAGAGAATTAGAAAAGGACTCAAATTTGTTCCCTTTTCTCATATCTAATCAGCAATTATTTTTTTCAGTGTTTAAAATCATGAACTAGCCATAAAACAAAGAGATGTCTCTACTTTTTTTTTTTTTTTTTTTTTAATGAGGCTGCACTGTATAAAGCAAAGAGCAGGCATTTGGAATCAGAGGATCACAGGATCTGAGACAGGCTTGGTTTACTTCTCCCTTTACTAAGCCTCTGGAAACAAATTCAACTGATAAGGATTTTAGTTTCTTCATCATTAACAAGGTTTACAACCATTTGCCCCAGGCATCATTGTGATGATCAAATCCAAAGAATGAATTACACTGAAGTACTTTAAGTATTGTAAGTACAATATTAATGTTCTTTGGGGTTGACTACCACTTAAAATCTGGTCCCTTGTTCCTTGCAGTGTGATGTCAGTAATCACACTGTTGGTTAAATAGCATGATTTTTAAAAATTCTTATTTATTAATTTTATATTTGAAAGGCTGAGAGACAGAGAGAAATTTCCCATCCACTGATTCACTCCTCCAATGCCTGCACAAGCCAAGCTGGGCCAGGCTGAAGTCAGGAACCAGGAATTCAATCTGGGTCTCCCATGTGGGTGGCAGGGACCCAAGTACTTGAGCCATTACCTGCTGCCTCCCAGGGTGCACATTAGCACGATGCTGGAGTGAAGAGCTAAACCAAGACTCAAATCCAGGCACTCCCATATGGTATGCAGGCATACTGACCAGCATTTTGGCCACTAGGTCAAATACCCACCCCTAACAGCATGATGTTTAAAAAGGCTTAACAGAAACAGAGAACAGGAAAAGAGTGGGCAGGGGTGGATGGGAGGTGGGGGATAGAACAAGTGAGAGAAGGAGTGATGGAGGAGAAAGACAAAATGAAAAAGAATTTGAGCTAAGTACCTTCCAGTCACTCAGCTGCTTCAGCCTCAACTTCGGTGTTTACCATCCAAGTCTTCAAACTCTACGTTCATCTACTATATACTTTTTTTTAAAGTTTTATTTATTCAAGAGGCAGAATAGGTGTGCTATGTCACACACAGGGTGGGGGGTAAATGGGGGAGAGAGAGAAAGAGGAGGGAGAGAGGGAGAGAGACAGACAGAGAGAGAGGGAGAAAGAGAAGAGGAAGAGAGAGAATGAATATCTTTCATCTGCTGCTTCACTCCCCAAATACCTCACCCAGCACTGGGCCAGGCTGAAGCCAGAAGCCAGGAATTCCATCTGGGTCTCCCATGTGGGTGACAGAAACTCAAGGAGTTGGGCCACCATCCATTTTATTCCTGGCACACTATCAGGAAACTGGATGGGAAGCAGAGTTGGACCTCAATCCTAGGCATTCTGATATGGGGAGTGGATGTCCCAAGCAGTGGCTTAACCCATTGTGCCACAATGCCCACCCAATCTACTATGTTCTAACACAGATACGTACTATGGTAGGAGGTTGATTTCTTTTTTCTATAACTAAACACAGTTGAGAAATCTCTCAGTACAACTTCATGTTTTCTATCACTTCAGTTAAGTTTTAACCAAAATCTTCCCACTCCATGGGCAAGCTCTAAAAAAGTCAAACCAACCTTGTTTTCATTTCCCTGTAGACTTTGAAGTCTTGCCTGGCTTGTGACTGAGTTCCTTCAACAACTAATGTGAAGCCTTGCACCTCAGCCTCACCTTTCAATTGCTAGATTCTTCACCCAACACTTGCCCCCTCCTCCATGCTTTTCCTCAATTTCTGTCTCACTCGACTTTTTCTGTTCTCTTAGTCCTTCTTGGTGAAGTCATTTCACCTCCTTCTTCGACCAGAAGGGGCCTCTCAGCATCTACATCTAGGGCATATCCCGCCCCCCGCCCCACCCCCCAGGAAGGCTAGATGCACATGTTCAAAACAACTTCCCATTGAGTGTCTCCATATGCTTTAGAATATAGGAGACCCTACAATGACGTATTCAAAGATGCAGTCCCTGCACCACGTCTGGGGATTTTGCAAATGTAACAACTGGGCACTAAAGACATTCTATAGCTCCTCACAGTAATAAACCTGAGAGGGGATTAACTCAGATGCCCCCTATCAAATGTATTTGTATATTTGATTATATTCTTGAACAATTTAAATATGTTTTGGGTATGATACAAATTTAGGGTTTTTACATTGCTGAAATGCTTAGAAGGTAAAATGAAGTTATAAAAGCCAAGCAGTTTAAAAGGGATACCTTTGCCAAAACATCTTACACTGAGTGTTCTATGGAAGTAAATTAAAGTATTAAAAAGTCAGACAACTTAATAGAGGCATATTTTACCTAACGGAGTCAAGTCTTCAAATCCTCTTAGGAAAAAGAACTAGCTATAAATCTGGTGTGCTTAACATGCTGAGATTCCTTGGACCCTGTCAGAATCATGCATTATTACCAAGACACTATTCCTGAAACTCCATTTAACAGCAATGTAGGTCTAGCAGGAGAATCCAAGGAACAAAACCAAAACATGTGCCTGGCACATTCTGTACCAATCTTCAGTGGCTTTTCCTTTGTCCAAAGTGTATGTCTCCTCAGACAGTGGGAGAGGGAGGTTTAGGTTTTATAACAATATTTTCCCTTCTTCAAAGATTAAAGAAGAAAACTATTTTCTGTTTTTTTTAACCTGTATTGTGTGGATATTTTTATGAATGCTGATATTACTATATCCAGACATACTGGCATGCACAACAATTAATTCATTCTGTTTTGATGTTCTTTGCTGAGAACACAGCTATAAATAGCAGGTATTAGAACAGTCATAAGGCATAGGGTTATTTGTTCCTTCCAAAATTCTCCTAACACATCTAATCAGCTAGATATTATTCTTCCTGTCTGTCGCTCCCCCTCTTCGTGGAGGAACGACACAGGACCCTGCGCTGTTCTTTCATCTGCTCGGCCCTCCCCGGGTTTGCTGCTGGTTCTTCCCGGGTTGGCTACTATCCCTTCCACCTCCGTGGAAGGGCAGTTCCCCCTGGCCGCATTCCCCACTTCCGCAGGGGAGCGGCACACCGCCGGCCGGCTTTCTCGGGGGCTGCACGGGTTCCCTCAGATGTTCCCCATAGATGTTCCTGGTGCATGCCGTTTCTCTCCTCCTATATAGTCCTCTCCACCAATCCCAACTCGGCTGCCCACACGCCGAGCACGCCGCTCTCCTCCAATCAGGAGCAAGTCCTACAGTTAATTGGTTGAACTGGAGGCAGCTGTGCAGAAGCTGTTTACTTCTCTCCCAGCGCCATATTGTGGGAGAGCAGATGCATAGAATAAGTCCTAATTCGAGTAACTTAGTCTAGTCCGGATTGCTCCCCACAGATCCCCCTTTCTTTTTATTTTTTAGCGTTGATACGCGCCTGTCTTCGGTGTCCCGCGGCACACTCTGCTCTACTTGCTAGAGTTGCCACAGGCTCTTACAAGTCCTATCAGGCAAACCGAATCCGGGTCCTCTCTTCGCCATGTTGTGAGGAGGTTTTTAGGCGCTGATGCGTGCCTGTGTTCGGTGCCCTGCAGCGCATGCTCTGCTCTGCTAGAACTGCCTGCAGGTGTTTACAAAACCTATCAGGCAAACCGAATCCAAGCCTTCTCATTGCCTTTTTGTGGGGGAGACTTATTAGTGTTGGTTCGTGCCTATCTTCGGTGACCTGCAGCTCATACTCTGGTCGAGCTTTGCTGGCGCTTACCGCCTTAAATCAGGCAGACCGAATCCAAGCTTAATATTGTTGTATTGTGGGGAAGCCTTACTGATGTTAATTCGTGCCTGTCTTCGGTGACCTGCAGCGCATAAGCTGCTAGCTGCCCGCAGGTGCTCATCGCCTCACTTGATTAGGCAGACCGAATCCAAGCCTTCTAATTGGCATGTTGAGGGGAGGCCTTATTCCTCTATTTCTCTATCTCCGGGCATTTCTATTTCTCCCATTTTACTTCTGTCTGCCAACATTCCTATTTCTCTTTTACTTCACTTCCAAACTTCTGTTTCTCTTATCCCCGCGGCTTTCCGGCACCTCGCCCCGCCGGCGGGTTCCCGGCTCTGCGCCGCTTCAGCCCGCGCGCCTCTCTGCGCGGCTTCCCGGCTTTGCGCGGTCCGCGGTCTCCACGCTTAACCCTTTCGCGTCTGAACCACGGCCTACGCCAGCGTTCCCTATCTATTCACGCCCCGTGCTCTCTCTGCACGCGGCGGCTTCCGCGAGTAACACAGCGTAGCTTGCGTCTCCACCACTAGCATTCAATCTAAGTTCCCCGGGCTAGCCTGGCGAATTCAACCCAGCGTACGTCTCCGCCCCACGGTTTGGCTTCCCGTCCTTTGCTCCCCGGGCTAATCAGACGGATCCCAATCTGGCTTGCGTCTCAGCTTCTGGTTTTAACTTTTCGCCCCCTATTCCCGGGCTAACTTGAGAACCCCAAAGTGGCTTTCGTTTCCGCCTCGGCCTGCCCCCCGCGGCTTCAATTTCCCTAGCATTTTTCTCTACCCGGTATGTTTCCCCAAGCTTTCTTCCAACAATACTCCTCCCTCATTTCTCCTGGCCTCTCCCCACAGTCTGCATCCGAGTCTGTTTGTTCTAGCTTTCACTTTCGCTTTCGACCCTAACTTCTTTCCCACAGTCCGTATCCGAATCTATGCCTAGGCTTTCAATAACTTCTTCCGGCTCCTTTTTCGTCCGGCTTTTCCCTAGGCTGTTTGCTAGTCTCTTTCCGATATTTTCCCTAGGTTGTTTGCTAGTCTCTCTCTCCGATATTTTCCCAGTTCTTCCCGTTTCTTCCCTCCTAAGTTTCATATCCGTCCTAGGTTTCCTAATCCAAGCTAGGTTTCCTATCCGAGTCACGGCACCATTATGTCGCTCCCCCTCTTCGTGGAGGAACGACACAGGACCCTGCGCTGTTCTTTCATCTGCTCGGCCCTCCCCGGGTTTGCTGCTGGTTCTTCCCGGGTTGGCTACTATCCCTTCCACCTCCGTGGAAGGGCAGTTCCCCCTGGCCGCATTCCCCACTTCCGCAGGGGAGCGGCACACCGCCGGCCGGCTTTCTCGGGGGCTGCACGGGTTCCCTCAGATGTTCCCCATAGATGTTCCT
This sequence comes from Oryctolagus cuniculus, assembly GCF_964237555.1. Lineage (NCBI taxonomy): Eukaryota > Metazoa > Chordata > Mammalia > Lagomorpha > Leporidae > Oryctolagus > Oryctolagus cuniculus. The sequence goes on along the minus strand of NC_091433.1, from coordinate 82,069,528 downwards.
GGTGCATGCCGTTTCTCTCCTCCTATATAGTCCTCTCCACCAATCCCAACTCGGCTGCCCACACGCCGAGCACGCCGCTCTCCTCCAATCAGGAGCAAGTCCTACAGTTAATTGGTTGAACTGGAGGCAGCTGTGCAGAAGCTGTTTACTTCTCTCCCAGCGCCATATTGTGGGAGAGCAGATGCATAGAATAAGTCCTAATTCGAGTAACTTAGTCTAGTCCGGATTGCTCCCCACACTGTCTTCACAATTAAAAAGATGCTCTATAAATGTATACTACATATTTTCAAACATGACTCTAAGTCAGTACTCATTGCCCAAATCAATGTGAAAATGGATCACAGACATTTCAAACTTTAGCATCATGTAGATAAAATATGCAAATAACTGCATTTTTATGGTTATACAAATATTTAAACAGGCATTGATTTAGAAGATAAAAAATTCTGCCTGATGAGACAATATCAACAAGCTTCATCTTCATGCTCAATGCTATATATACATTCCTTTATATGTTATTTTTGATTAAAAAATGCTGAAATTGGGTCCAGTGTTGTGGTTAAGCCACTGTCTGCAATGGCAGTATCCTATATGGGTGCCAATTTGAGTTCTGGCCGCTCTACTTCTAATCCAAATCCCTGTTAACGTGCCTGGGAAAATAGAAGCAGATTTCCCAAGTATTTGGGCCTCTGTCACCTACATGGGAGACCAGGATGGAGTTCCCGGCTCCTGGTTTTGGCCTGGCTCAGCCTTGGCCATTGTGGCCATTTAGGGAGTGAACCAACAGGTGGAAGATCTCTTTCTCTGACCCCTACCCCTCACCCAACTCCACCTTTCAAATAAATAAATAAATCTTAAAAAAAAAGAATGCTGAGATTAAAAATAAAGACCAAAGACAAGTTCCAAGCAAAAGGGATCCATCATTTTTTTAATTTCTAAATAATTGTGATTGTAGTTGCAGCCTGTTGCCATTTGGAGCATCTTTTTCATATAAAAATCATTTTTTTTTCTAGGTAGAAAGAAGATAAACACCTTGTTAAGTGTTAGTTCTGAGGTGACAAGCAAAGGATAAAAATGGGAGACAAACACATTGCTGTAATTCTCAAGGAGGAGTTTGGAAATTGGGATAGAACAAAAAAATTCTCTTTCAGTATAACTAATATTACATACCCCTTGGAAAAGTAATTCCAAATTAGGTAATAAGCAGAGCTCTAATATTTTTAGTAAGCTTCCAATCAATGTAGATCATTTCTCTTTTAATACTCAAGAATACAAGTTGGGAATTCAGAGTATTTTAAGGATTTTACATGTTTTGTGAAATAACTTTAAAATTATTTTAATTATTATAATTTCATTTTTAAAGATCAAGTGAAACTTTTAGTGTTTTTTTTTTTTTTTCCTTTCCATCTCTGACCATTTAATCCAGAGTTCAAGCTTCAAGCAACATGTTTGTGGAGCATTAGGAATGAGCAACCCATTAGATCCAGGCCATCGTCCCCCAAATGGCTGTCATACAACCTGCTAACACCACAGTTCTATCCAGAATCTCTCCTTGCTTGCAGTTTTCCCTGGTTGTGGCTCCTCACCAGCCACCATGGCTGGCCTTCCTCTCAGATTCTTGCTTTTTCACATTACCACCTCTGAAGGGTTTGGCAACTCACTTTAAGATCTCAGCAACTCTTGTCCCCTCTCCCCTTTTAAGTCTACCCTTTATTTTTGTCAGTTTTGGTGAATCACCTCCAATTTCAGGCTTTGACTTTGGCTCCTACTCCAATTGTACTTTTGCTAGTCCTGTGTCAACGCCAGCAATTTATTGACCTTGGATGTGGTAAAGCAGTGTGGGAATAATAAATCCAGCAAGCAGCAAAGAGGGCACACATTGTCACCTACTCACTAAAATCTTACCTGGTAATTGTAATTGTAATTTGCATGAGGGACTGTAAAAATGTAAAGTGTACAACGTCCACACATATTTCTACCACGTTATTTTGCTTCCTTCATTACTTCAGAAATGCCCTTTCTCATGACCACTATGTATGTCATTGAAAATACTGTTTTCTTTTTTCTTTTCTTTTTCTTTCTTTCTTTTTTTTTTTGACAGGCAGAGTTAGACAGAGAGAGAGATAGAGAGAAAGGTCTTCCTTCCGTTGGTTCACCCCCAAAATGGCTGCTACAACTGGCGCTGCGCTGCCAGGAGCCAGGTGCTTCCTTCTGGTCTCCCATGCGGGTGCAGGGCCCAAGGACTTGGGCCATCCTCCACTGCCTTCCTGGGCCACAGCAGAGAGCTGGACTGGAAGAGGAGCAACCAGGACAGAATCCGGCGCCCCAACCAGGACTAGAACCTGGGGTGCTGGCGCCGCAGGCGGAGGATTAGCCAAGTGAGCCACAGCGCCGGCCTGAAAATACTGTTTTCTTAACATTTAAAGATCTTAGCAACTACATAAATTAGCTGGTTCAATTTCTTTGACAAAAGAAATGGATCTGAGATGTCTTCTCTATATCATGAAAAATAACCACTTAAAAAAAAAGATGTTTAGATTTATTTTGGTTCTAATAATGATGATGATGGTGTCACTGTGGTGACAAAGGTAGAGTGTGGTGAACTAAAGGAAAAGACCATTGGACTAAAACCAGAGCCCTGAATGTGCTGCCTCTTTCCCCTACTTAGAGCGCTGCCTGCAAGTCAATTTCTTCTCCCTTCAGGTTCTTGGTAATGCTAATACAGAGGAGTTGGCTCTCAAGAACTCTAAGGTCCTTTTCCTCCTGAAGTTCTACTGTATTAAAACGGTTTCAAAAATACTCTTTTAATAAACTTTTCCAAATTGAAACCGTGACTATGATTCAATGAACAAATGCCTTTCAAAAAGTTCATGGAAAATCCATTTTCTCTTCATTCCATTTTTGCATGAACCACTTGGAGTACTCTCATATTTCCAGTTATGCATAATTTACCATATTGAAGAAAAATAAAACATTAACAATTGCACAGTATAATATACTCTCCTGAGCACTCACAGACATCTTTTCTTATTAACTTATCTATGTAAAATATGATTATATCACCATTTCACAGTTGAGGAAAAAGGATCAAAGAGGTTAGGTGATTTGCCTTGAGTCTTACAACCTTTAAGAGGTCGATCGTTACACTAACCTGGCTGTGGAAAGATTTATGCTCTTGTTGATTAAAAAAAACTTCTTCATAACTGTCAGGAAAATGTAGCCATTAAGACAAAAATAATAAAAATAACAATGAGGCAAGTTCTTGATGCCAAAGTTAAGATGCTGCTTTGGATGCCTACATTCTGTATTGCAGTGTCTAGATTTCAGTTGCAATCCACTTCTGATTCCAGTTTCCTACCATGTAGAGCCTGGAGACAGGAGACGATGGCCCTGCTATCCAGGCTGGTGACCTGGATTGAGTTCATGGCTCCTGGCTTTGGTGTGATCTATCCCCAGCTGTTGTGAGCATTTGGGTAATGAACCAACAAATGGAAGATCGTGGTCCATGAGCCTGTTTGTCTGTCTCTGTCTCTCTACCTTTGAAATAAATAAGTAACGGAAAGAGTTCTGCATCATTATTTATATTAAAAAGCCAGATTGAAAGACAAATGATAGGGGCTGGCATTATGGTGCAGAAGCTTAAGTCACCGCTTGTGACACTGGCATTCTACATCAGAGTGCTGGTTGGAGTCTTGGCTGCTCTGCTTTCAATTCAGTTCCTTGCAAATGTTTCTGGAAAGGCAAGCAGAAGATGGTCCAAGTACTGTGGTCCCTGCCACTATTAAATGGGAGACCAGAATGACTCCTGACTTTTTCCTGGTCCAAACCCGGCTGTTGCGGCCACTGTGGACAGTGAATCAGAGGATAGAATATCTCTCTGCTCTGCCTTGCAGATGGATGGATGGATGAATGGATGAATGGATAGATCGATAGATGGATGAACAGATAAATTTTTTAAAAAGACAAATGATAAAGAATTATATTACTTGGAATATGTAATGATGGAAAATGTACTATTTCCTAAAAAAGTGTTATGAAAATGAAATCCTCCCATCTCACTGCACAGATGTTCTCTCGCATTCTCTCCACACCTCTCCTATATCTGTCTTCATCAAAAGTGATGGACTTCTCCCATTTCTAGATGTATGCTGCCTATAAACACTGAATGTAGTTTTCCTCCCATCCTGAGGCTGACACTCTTACACTTTATCTTACTTCCAGATCATTGCATTTGCCCATTGCACACTTCACTGCATTACTGAAAGGAGAATATTTCTGCCTTTATTTTGCTACATAGTTATTTAGTATAAATCCAAATTTATACAAGATAACTACTGCCCTAGAGAAAAAATCCTGGCATGTCCCTCTTTTTTTTCCCTTGGAAAACACTATGTAAAATATTTTAGCTGGTATTCCTGTAGTATGATAATTCTAGCATTGCGATTCCACAGAAGGGAACAAAATACTCATGTTTAATATGTAAAATTTCCATGTTTAACTGCCCAGAATAAAATCCCTCTCTGAATACATTAATTATTTCTATCTACTAAATGTGGGTAATGCTAAAGGATTCAGAGAATATTATTTACAGAGGTGTGTTCTAGTCAATGCCAAGAGCCTGATGTAAAATACAAACCCAGAATGAAAACAGCAAGTATTGGTTTCCAGCAATTGTACTTTTGCTGCAGAATTATACCAGGGGTGAGGTGCACTGAATGTAATTACATACAGTGTATGTATATGTAAGCCAGAGAAACACACCACCTCCATCCTCCCTGCAGCAGGCACACATATGCACATGCATATACACAAATACACACACCTTTTTGCACCCAGAAATACACAAACATTTTGACAAGGACCTAGCATCTGTTTTCATGACAGTTTAGAGACCAAAATAGACAAGGCGTGGGAGGCAGTGCAGCTTAGTAAAAAGAAATGTGAAGGAGGCTTAAAAAAAAACTTGGGTTCTTGTCCTACTTCAGCCATTATCTGTTTGGCATTAGTAAATTATTTCATTCTTTGGAATAATATTTTATAATCTAAGAACTAAGAGATCCAATTTTATGAATTCTTCATTTACTTCCATACCTCAAGTTGTATGAATTTAATAAAAAGGTCAGAAAAAGTTTCTATACTCAGGTAGTCTATTAGCTATCCCTGGCTACTCATCAATAATTCTGATAGTTTCAAAAGTTTAGTTTCTATCATGTGTACACTTACAACCTACTGTTTCAGACCTGATCCAGAATTTATTTTCCATGTTTATTTATCCACCAAGAGATATTTATTGCATGTTCATTAACACATTATGTGGAAGCCCCATAGAGGACCTGGAAACGAGTAAAACATGGTGTCATGCCTTTAGGATCATTCACTCTTGTTGTAGAGATAGGCTATGTATGAATAGTCATTATGAAGTCATTATGATACCAAGAGGTATCATAAAAGATCCTTGGTTTTCAGATGAGGCAAGTGAACTCTGCCTTGAAACAAAAAGTAGGCTTGGAGTTGGCACATGAGCAGGGCCCTTAAGGATGGTTAAGATTCCACCTTACAAAGTAAGGTATGGATAGGAAATGGTCATAGTCAGGTCAAGGAGGTAATAAACTATGAGGCAAGTATAAGGAACATTTCACTGACTTCATCTAAACCATGGCCAACAAGCTATTCATTTTTTAAACTTTTGTAACATGAGACAACATGCATGAACCTTGAGAACATGACTCTAAGGGAAATAAGCCAGGCATAGAACAAATGCTGCCTGATTCCACCTACATGAGGAATCTAAAATAGTAAAACTCATAGAAGCACAGAGAATGGTGGTTGCTAGGGGGAAATGGGGAGTTGCTATTCAATGAATCTAAAATTTCACTTATGCAAGATACTAAGATTTTCTGTATGAAATCATTTCTACAGCTAATAATACTGTATTATACATTAAAATTTGTGCTAAAAGGGTAGATCACAGGTCAAATGTCCTTACTGCAATAATTTTTAAAAAACTTAGGAAAACTGATCTGTTACTATTAATGTACCTAAAGTGTAAGTTACATAGGCTTTTACTGCTCATAAAGCTAACTTGAGTTAATGCTGTAGTTTAAGTGAGATTTATAGCACTACTTTAAAAACCAACAAATCATCAAGTTTTCTGCTTTCCCTGAATATCCTCAATCAACTTCCAAATGTCTTCTTCAATCTAGCTTTGTTTAAGATGCAGGGATTTTTATTTTTTAGAAAATGTGGACCCAGGTAAGGTTGATGTTTCCAAGACGGCTGTCTAGAAGTGTACAGCATATTTCCCACTATAACAAAGGCCAAAACAACAAAAGCAAAACAACAGTTCTCTCACTGCAATATTGGCAGCAGTGTACCAGGGTGCAGTGGCAATGGGGTAGAGGTGTTACAAAGCAGAGACACACATGGCCTTATAAAGAAATGAGGTAAGCACACAGAAGCTACCATTCAATTTCTTGAGATCAACCCTAAATCAGGAAGGGCTTTGCTTGGTGGAAGAAAGGGTAAGCAGGAGGAATCCAGTAGTCCCAACTGATTCTGTAGATAAATGAAACATTTGTTACTGGAAAAGGTTGTAGTTCTCAAAGGCTCTGAGCCCAGTATGGAGAGTTGCCAGATTATCACACCACAGCATGGCCCAGAGGGACACCCTTGTGCCTTCTCCCCAAGCTGCCACCTACTGCACAGACCCATCCTGAGACCCTGCCCATGTGTAATTCTGTGATGCAGATGAGCAGCCGTCCCTAGCAGCTCAGCCTACTCAGCCCTGTCAATCAGGCAGGTGGTCCCCTCACCCTTCTACAACCTTGAGATGTACCTAGGCACTCCACCTCAACAGTTCAGCCCAAAGATGATCCCAGGGAAATGATCAGGTGGTTCCTCCCATAAATCCATGACCTTGAGAAGTAACTGAACAGGGACCCAAGAAGTAGCCATGAACACCTTCCATCCACCTGTGGCCCAAAGATGCAGCTAGGAAGCCTTCTTTGAGCAGGTGAGTCCCTTGAAATCCCAGAAAGTCACCCATGTAGCTCTGGAACACTGACAACAAGCTTATCAGGACGGGTAGGTGTTGACTCGCTTCCATGTGGCCCTCAGACACTGGCAGGCACCGTATTCTACTACAGGGCATGCTATACTGCACCCATCTGTTCCCACTGAGTAGCCATCCTCATGTGACCAGTGGAAACTGATGGTTACCTCATACCTTTATCCAGGCATGCCATGACGAGAGCTGCCAGTAGATCTGTCACATCTATGAGCCACATCCCAGTTGGTGGTACAATCCCACAACCTAGGACACTGAGACACCCACAGATATCACCAACTGATATCTGATGACTTATAACTGCTTTTAGGTAAAGAAGCTACACAAACAGCACTGAAGCACTCACCTGGAATGAACCAACATAGTCAATTAAACTGACACCCTAGGATACAACATAAGAAAGCATTTTATTACAAAAGCTACCCTGTAAAATTGGTTGAGGAAACTTATTTGCCAGATTCACAAACATCAGCACAGGAACACAAGAACATGAGAATTATCAAACAAAAAAAAAAGGTAACATGATACCACCAAAGGAGCACAATAACTCTCTAGAAGTAGATCCTCAAGGAAAGGAATATGAACAAACAGCCAGAGAGGAATTAAAATGGTGATTTTTAAGGAAACTTGACAAGAGACTACAGACAGACAATTTAATGGAATTAGGAAGACAATTAATGATAAGAATGTGACATTCAATAAAGAAATATCACAAAAAAGAATTGAACAGAAATTTTACAGAACTCAATAAAGGAAATGAATAATGCTATTGAGAGCATCGACAACAGACTAGATCAAATGGAAGAAGATTTTATGAGATTGAAAACAGGTGGGTTGAAACAACCCAGTTAGATAAAAAGAAAAAAAATTTAAAAGAACAAAAGAAGCGAACAAGACATACAGGGAACCATTAAGTAAGCAAACATGCACAGCATGAATGTTTTAATAAACATTCATTTAATGAACATTTAATAGACAAAAAAACTTAGAAAAATTCTTCAATGAAATAATTGCTGAAAACTTTCCAGCTCTTTAAAGAGATATGGATGTTCAGACACAGATACAAGAATCACAAAGGACCTCTAATGGATTTGACAAAAAAAATGAGGCATATGGAATTTAAAATGTCAAAAGTATAAGACAGAGAATTCTAAAAACAGGAAAAGAAAAGAATCTTGTTACATAAAAGAGGATCCTCATTAGATTAATGGCAGTCTCAGCAGAAACCTTATAGGCCAGGAGAGAATGGGAGAATATATTCAATGTCTTGAAAGAAGGAAACTGCCAACCAAGAATGCTGTATCCAGCAAAGCTACTCTTCAGAAATGAAGGAGAAATAAAATCTTTACAAGACAAGCAAAACCCGAGGGAATTCATTACTGTCAGAACACCTACAAGATATGCTTAAAGGAGTCTTATATTAGAAATGAAAGGATGATAACCAGCATTATGAAAACACTTAAAAAAACTCATTGGTAGATAAGACGCATGAAAGATAAAACAATGGACTCATCATTATAGAAAACGACCAAACCAACAAGATAAAAAACAATAGTTGAAGGAAATAAAGGATATACCAAACAAAAAGAAAAAAATCAAAATGACAGGAGTATGATTTTACTTATGAGTAACAACTTTGATTATAAATAGATTATATCAACTAATTAAAATAAGTAGACTGGCTGAAAATATTTTTAAAAAAAGAGACCCCCATGATACACTGAATACAAGAAATTCTCCAGTAGACACACATAAACTGAAAGGGAAATGATGAAAAAGAAACATATATCATGCAAATGGACACCAAACTGAGCAGCAGTAGCTCTTCCCATATCAGAAAAAATACAATATAGGAAGAAATAAAGCCACTGTAGGGTGGTGTGGGTGTTGCAGCACAGTGGGTTAAGCTGTTCAGATGGAGTGCCAGTTCAAGTCCCAGCTACTCCACTTCCTGCGGATGGTCCTGGAGAGGAAACAGATTATTCCCCCAGTGCTTGGGCCCTTGCCACCCACGTGGGAAACCCAAACAGATTTCTTGGCTTCTGGCTTTGGTCTGGCCCAATCCCAGCTGTTGTGGGCATTTGAGGAATGGACCATCAGATGGGAAATTTCTCTCTGTCTCTATCCATCTCTCTGACTTTCAAGAAAATAAATAAGTAAATCTAAAAGAAGAAAGCCACTATATAAAGAGATCAATTCAACAAATAAAATTATAATTATAAAAATATTTAAACCCCATGCTGAAGCACAAAATTGTATAAAGCAAGCATTATTATATCTAAAAGGAGAGACAGACTATAAACAATAAGAGTTGGGAACATCAGCATCCTACTTTCATCAGTGGAAGATCATCCAGACCAAAACATCAACAAAGAAATATCAGAGTTAAAACATACTATAGACCACATTGGCCCAACAGACATTTACATAACATTTCATCCAATACCTATATAATACACATTCTTCTCATCAGCATACAGAACGTTCTCTAGAAGAGACCATATGTTAGGCTACAGATAAGTCTCAACAATTTCTAAAAAAAGAAAATCAAAATTGTAGTGCAATGGAATAAAACTAAAAATCAACAATGAGAGGAACTTTAGAAACTCTATGAATGCATGGATATCAAATGTCATTCTCTTAAATGACCAACTAAAAAAATAAAAGCAAAAATTTTTAAAAGTTCTTGAAACAACTGAAAATACAACATGCCAAAATGTATAGGATGCAGTAAAAGCAGTACTAAGAAGGAAGTTTATAGCAAATAAGTGCCCTATGTAAAATTTCAAATATGCTACCTAATGATATAATTCAACAAACAAGAAAGAAAAGAATGAAATAAACTCAAAAACAGTAGAAGGAAAGGAATAATAAAGTCCAGAGCAGATATAAACAAAATGCCAACCAAAAAAATTACAAAAGATTCAATGATATGAAGACTTGGCTGTTTGAACAGATAAAATTAATACATTTTCGCCACAATAACTAAAGAAGAAGAGAAAAGAATAAATAAAATCACAGATGAAAAGAAGGCATTATGAATATAAGGGGCTATTATGAACAACTATCTTCAACAAGTTGGAAAACCTAAACAAATGGGTAAATTATTGGACACATAGAATCAACAACTGAACCATGAGAACATATGAATACCTGGACAGACTGATTAAAAACTAATATGAATGATTCAGCAAATGATTTATAAACATTCTTTTAATGAAGCTACTAACAAGACAATATTCATGGAGAGAAGAGTAGTAGCTCTTGAACTTCTAGCACTGCCATCAAATCATACAATTAACACATAAAAAATGTGACAGAAGCATCACAACTGAAAAGTCTCTCCAGCCCAAGGCAGACATTTCCTATTCTATAAAGAAAATTATCAAAAAGAAACTGACCATTCTCTGTGATTATTTGACTAGTTCTTATATAACAAAATGGACAGTGAAATATAGAAGTGATCTTATGTATTGGTAGACATATATTTTGGATTTAAGAGAATTAATTATGTCAAAAGGAAAATATTTAGAGCGATCGTTACAGAGATATTTCCTTCTCTCCTTCAGGTTAAATGTTTTTGTTGATATACTAGTAACTAAGGGGATTTGTGTATTCCTCTAGATAAACCCCATAATTATACCTGGGCATACCTGTAGTTGTGCTAAAGACCATTGGATGGTTGTCTAGTTTGGAGTTAAACCATCCTTATGGATTCTTTCACTATTTCAACCTACTTCTGAATCACAAGCACTCCTTCAAATAGAAAAATAACACTCTTTACAGAAGAGTAGTCAACAATTCCTTTCTTGACCAGCACTTTGCACTTAGAATGTTCCTTGGCTGTGCAGTCTAGCTAAGATTTCTGATCTCTCACTCAAGGGGTCCTAGAACCATCCCTGGAACCAATCTTCAGCCAAAGCCCAGCTTAGCCCTTTGAAGAGTGGATTTTATAACCTCCAGTTTCCCTACTATTGTCACTTGGAATTAGTGAGAATAAAATGTTTTCTACAAATAATACAAATAAACTTCACACATTTGACTTTTGGTGGAGATTACCTCTCACAAACTTTCAAGGCAAAACATCTTGAAATATCAAATGGCACCTCTTAAGGCTTTTTGGAAACTCAATTAGACCAGTGTTTGTATGCAAAATTTTATTTTAAAAAGACCATTACAAGATATGCAGACAAGCCTGGTTGTACACAGCTGACACAAGCTGTGATTTACACATTAATATTCACACTCCAACCTAGCTTCTTCAAATCACTGACAACCAGCTTTGCTTCTGTATTTATAGAATTTTCCTGGAGAGGATCAGCATTTACTGGGAATCCACAGGACGATGTCCTCATCCTGTTTTGGAGACCTCATTTTGAAAGCTCAGAAAAATTTCAAAAAAGGAAAAAAAATCTTCTGTGAGATAACATTTCCATATTTGAACTCATAACAAATGTTTTAATATGGGTGAGGGAACTAAAAATAGTATCTCGTGGAAGTGGCAGGCAGTTACAGGATAAATCCTGAGCACTCATCCATTTTAGTTTCTAGAAAGGTAGTAGGAATAATGTCACTAAATTGGTATAACATTTCACGTTGATCTTATCTGTTTCTTTCTGGTACTCTCTATGTGTTAAAGGGTAATAGAAAAACTTCTGAGGATGAAATAAAGGCAAAGTAAAGCCATTATTTTGTTCCATTTCAACAGTATTGTTCTTAGATAATTTTGTGCCTCAGTTTTCCTCAGTAACTTTGAAAATTCTATCAGCCAACTTTCTGGGGGAAAATTTCCTTCAAAAGCTGCTCAGATTTCTGGATACAATGTAATCATCATGGTCATGAGAACAGTCAAATCTAAATATCTCATTGAACTAAAACATACATAGCTTTCTTTAAACAAACACAAATGTACCGTGTTTCATGGCATCATACTGCAATTTCATATTTTCAAAATTTCTCCTTCCATTTAAAAATTATTTTTATTTATTTGAAAGGTGGAGTGACAGAGGGAAAAACAAAGAGAGACAGTATCTTCCATCCGCTGGTTCACTCCCCAAATGCCTGCAATGTCCAAGTCTGGGTCAGGCTAAAAGCCAGGAACTCCATCCTGGTCTCCCACATCTTGGTCCATCATCTGATGCCTTCCCAGGCACACTGGCAGGAAGCTGGATCAGAAGCACAACAGCCAGGACTTGAAACAACACTCAGATATGGATGGCGGCATTGCAAGTGACAGAGCTTAACCCACTGCACCACAACACTGGCTCCTTCCTTTTGTTTTGGAGTTGACCATATTTAAGTTTGGAAGAAATAACATCCATTTGAGCTATGCAAGTAGCTCATTAACTAGGTATCTTAAAAAGATGAGTTAGTAGAAAGGAAAATTAGTAGAAAGGTAGCAAGAACCTTTCAGACCTAAAAACTAGCCTAAAGCCAAATCTTTCTGTTCATGGTCTAAATCCCCCACTAGGACATAAGCTTGGGATCTGAGATAAAAGGCTGCAATATTATCCCAGAAATAATCCACCTGTCATTCCATGTACTACATTGAAACACAGCATGCATCCAAACACACAATCTCCAACTCTTTGGCCTTTACATTGCTAACAGAAGCAGAGTCGCAAGTGTGACTCAACATACTTGGCTTCAAGCCTTCCTCCCCAACCCCCATCTTGGTTTTACTAGAGCAGTATTTTTACTACTTCATCAAAAGAAAGGGAACCTCATTTGGGGAATTTTCTATTTCCTTCCCATCGGCCAGTATCATTAATGCAGCGTTGTGTGCATGTAAGTGATTTTGACAGTCCTCATAGATGCACATGATACCAAGCCAGTCGTTTTGCACAGCTGTTGTTTTGAGCATGTTCCTCTTAGTGGTGTTAATGGTGTATGCATACTCTTGGCTGGACCCACATCTCCAGCCAGAAAACAGATTCACATCACCTTTGTTGTCAAGAAGGTCAGCAGTTTGAACAACTTTGGATATTTATTCGCTTTTTCTTTAGTTTTTGGAGTGTGCCGTGTTTTGGGGGAGAACTGGTGAGAAGGTGCTATGGACATAAACATTTATTTACAAGCTTTATAAGCATGCAGTTTGAGTTTTAAAATTGAAATATAACATTTGTGATAATCAAACATATTTTATGATATGCAATGTGGCTCACACATAAAACAACTGAAATTTAGGAAAAGTGATTTTCTTACTTTATTCTACTTGTACTCTGATCTCAAAGCAGATACTACAGGAAGGGGTTAAAACACATGCGTGTCGGGATCAAGCAACAGTGTGTTCTTGAAAGAATGAGGATTAACAATAGGAAAAGACTATTTGGCACACATTTTTCTGACACACTTCTGTGCTCTCCTTGAGCCCAAGTCCTAGCGGCAAGGTTTAGGGTGGTATTCTCATTCCCTATCATCTTCTCAGAAGGACGTAAGAATTAGCACATGGTGTTGAAAATGCTCCCGAATGTGGAGAGAGGGGAACCCTCAGCATTATCATCCCACAGCACATGCTGTTAATGCTGTCTTGGTGAACATGCTCACATTGCATTGAGAATGAGTACCAGGGCTCTAATGAATTGACGAGTATATATCATTGGCATCTATTTTCTCAAGACGGTGTTTTTGCCTGGAATCTAGCTAATCTATATTCTTTGTCAGAGCCAAACCTAGACCTTGCTCCCTGAAGTGGACAGGGCATCCAAACTTCCCATTCAGATGGATCAGCGGCTTTAAGACCTCACAATGTGTATGTTCCTCAGGTAGAAATCACCTGCTACCAAGTATCAAACTGCCCCTTGGTTGTACAGATTATAATCTGTAGTTATGAACATCTAGATTCCTTCCTCAGAGGCATGTCGCCTTTCCAAGAACTTAAAAAAGCCAGTTCTTCCTGCTTATTGGGCCCAATCTGGGACCCAAGGAAGACATTTTGGCCATACTTGACTATAAGTTAAACTTTTGCAAGATTTCAGTAGCTAGATTTCAGGAGAATGAATGGAGTGTGTTTTCCAAGAATGACTTCATGACTTCACAAGTATATTTCAGATCTGTTCTACTCTACAATAAATATGTCTTCTAACAATTTCAATCCTGTTTACTTCTTCAATCTCTATTCCAAGAACCTAGTTTTTTCTAGTTCTGAGGCTATGTGGACTCAACCGGACTGAACTTCAATCCTTGTTTTGTGCCCCAACTCTCATTCTATTCTCTCATTAAAAGATATGCACAAGAACAAAATAAATGAAATGAAATGAAATTCCTTCTTCATTCTACTGTCTTTTAGAGATGTTAAGAATCCTAGGCCTATCCCTCATGGAATCAGTGGAATTGTGTTCCCCTCAAATGCACATATTACAGCCCTATCCACCACTTCCTCAGAAGTGACTGTACTTTGAGACTCAACATGGTTTCATATGTATATGGGAGCTATGTGGACTTGTGGTGGTTCATATCATGGGTCAACTTGGCTGAGCCACAACACCTAGACCCTGACAAATAGTCTCTTTGAGGGTGTCTTAGGGTGAAACTTACATTTAAATCGGTAGACTTTGAATCAGGTCACAGCCCTCCAAAAGGCAAGTGGACCTCACCCAGTCAACTGAAGGACCGACTAGAATGAAAGCCTGTCCTCTCCTGGAGAAAGGAGCATTCTGCCAACAGAAAGCCTAGGAGCGTAAACTGCAGCATCAGCTCTTCTCTGAGTCTCCAGCCTGCTGATCCACCCTGGAGATTTTGGACTTGCTAGTTTCCATAACGTGAGAACCAATCTTAAATAAATCACATACACTCCTCCCCATCTGTTCTTTACCCTGCAGAAGTGTGTCTAATGTGCCATTCCATACCTCATTTTATCACTCCTGTTCCTATCTACTGAGTGTAGAAATGGTATCTGGGAACGTGGCTGTTGCAATCAGCTTCGAAGGATCTATCCCTGTACAATAAGTTTAAGTTGGAAGTTGTGACAGTAGAGGGAGTCTCTTTTGCAGATTAGTTTTACTTTGTGTATTAAAAATAAGTCTATCCCAATGTGCACCACACTTTTATTCTTTTTTTTTTTTTATTTCACAGGTAGAGTTATAGACAGTGAGAGAGAGACAAAGAGAAAGGTCCTCCTTCCGTTGGTTCACTCCCCTAATGGCCACTATGGCAGGCACTGTGCCGATCTGAAGCCAGGAGCCAGGTGCTTCCTCCCAGTCTCCCATGTGGGTGCAGGGACCCAAGCACTTGGGCCATCATCTGCTGCCCTCCTGGGCTATAGCAGAGAGCTGGACTGGAAGAGGAGCAACCGGGACTAGAACCTGGGGTGCTGGTGCCAC
This sequence comes from Oryctolagus cuniculus, assembly GCF_964237555.1. Taxonomy (NCBI): domain Eukaryota; kingdom Metazoa; phylum Chordata; class Mammalia; order Lagomorpha; family Leporidae; genus Oryctolagus; species Oryctolagus cuniculus. The sequence continues at coordinate 82,054,141 of NC_091433.1, read as the reverse complement.
AGGCGGAGGATTAGCCAAGTGAGCCACGGTGCCGGTCCCCCACTTTTATTCTTCTTACTATTTAAGTCTTTTCTCCTACAATTGTTGCTATCTGAGCTTGGGTACACTAACTATGCTTGTAGAAAAAAAGGCTGAGGGGATAAATTCAAGGTCACAACTCTGGCCCCTGCTGCTCTGTAATTTAGGCACTCCCTTAAGAGAAGGGTGGGGATGCTTCTTTCTCATCTTTCTTCTTAGAGAATTACCCTCAATTACTGGGACAAATGCATACATCTTACTTTGATAGAATCTTAAAATTCACTGACAAGATTCTAAAATCAAATGTGAGACTAACAATCATGTTGAGAATTCTTTTTTCCCTGACAGAATGAGAGCAACCCTCCTCTAAAAGCAGAATAAACTCTACAACTTTAACTGTATATTATATTCTGGTAGTTTAAAAAAGAAGCTGGGATAGGCATTTATCTTAGTGCTTTAGAGGTCATTCAAGATGGTCATGTCCCATATCAGAATTCCTGGGTTTGGAGCTCAGCTCTGGTTCCGGACTCCAGTTTCCTGCTAATGCAGAACCTGATGGCTCTAGTTATTGGGTCCTTGCCACCTACACGAGAGACTTGTATTGAATTCCTGGCTCCTGATTTCAGCCCTGGCCCAGCTCTGACAATTGCAGGCATTTAGGGAATCAATCAATGGAAAGTAGTTCTCTTTCTCTTTGTCTCTCTGCCTTTCAAATAATTAATTAAAATAAAAAGCTATTATACACATGCTCACTCGGACTTATCCCTAATGGTAGAGTTAGAAACATGCCAGGGATTCCAAATCAATCCCATCAAGGTGGCATGTACCAATGCCATCTCACTAGTCAAAGTGATCAGTTTCAGTTCACAATTGATCATAATTATAGGATTAAGTGTCAAAGGGATCACATAAATAAGACCAGTGTCTGCTAATACTAACTGATAGAATTAAAAAGGAGAGAATGATCCTACATGGGAAGTGGGATACACAGCAGACTCATAGAATGGCAGATGTCCTAAACAGCACTCTGGCCTCAGAATCAGCCCTGAAGGCATTCAGATCTGGCTGAAAAGCCCATGAGAGTATTTCAGGCATGGAAAGCCAAGACACTGTGGGAAAAAAAAAAAAAAAAAACCCACCTAAATGAAAGATCTCTGTGAGATCCCAGAGGAAAGAATAGGCCATCAAAGAGGTACCTTTCTCTGAAGGGAGGACAGAATTTCCACTTTGACTATGGCCTTGTTTAAATAAGATCAGAGTTGGTGAACTCAAGAGGCTTCCATAGCCTTAGCAGCTTATGACAAGAGACTCGGGTGATTACTGATGTCATAAATAAGAGTGTCAATTGTTAAATCAACAACAGGAGTCACTGTGCACTTACTCCCCATGTAGGATCTCTTAGTGTGTTGTACTATGTGAATTAATGGTAAAACTAGTACTCAAACAGTACTTTATACTTTGTGTTTCTGTGTGGGTGCAAACTATTGAAATCTTTACTTAATATATACTAAATGGATCTTTTGTATATAAAGTTAATTGAAAATGAATCTTAACTAAGAATGGAATGGGAGAGGGAGTGGGAGATGTGATGGTTGTGGGTGGAAGGGTAGTTATGTGGAGAAAAAGCCACTATAATCCAAAAGTTGTACTTTGGAAATTTATATTTATTAAATAAAAGTTAAAATAAGCCATTATAGACATTTCCAAGTAGATGAATTTTAATTTTTTAAAGAAATATTTATACATTTTCTTTTCTCTTTGTGTTTTCATTTAGCTCTGAATCTTATCCCCTTTACTATATTTTAAAATAATGTTTATACTTAAGACAATTATTTCATTTTTTAGCCAAGTGTGTGTTTACATGTGTTTGCATGCATACAAGATACAACTTCTCAAATGTTGAAATTTGTAGATACTGGAAATTATTTTAAGAATTACCACAAATATATAATGAATCTTTGACATATTATTCCCATGTGCAGCATTTCCTGCTGTATCATTCAGATCACCTTGCCCCATGTGGGGATAAACCCACTGTGCTGAGGTTTTGCTGCCTTCATTTTGCAATTGAAAGGGGGAAAAATACTGTATATGCCAGTTCATCATCCCAGATGTAAGCACCAGCTGCACTCTCTGTTTATGAGCATATTTTACTCCAGGTAAACACTGCAATTCTGGCAGAAAATTCTGCCTGATGGATATGAATCCTGCCATTATGTATTCATTATTTTTTAAGAACATTTACATTTGTACAGGAAAGAATGCTAAATTAGAGAAAGGAAACTTGAATTCTTGTCCTGGCTCTGCCACCTTTATTCTAGACAAGTTAATTAGTCTTAGTTTCCACATGTGTACATTCAGATAATGTTATTTACTTTATAAGGTTGCCATGAAAATTATGTGAAATTTTGCATTACTCGAGCATCGCCTTTGTTCAGTTAATTATTGTTCAACCCATCTTCTTCAGTGCAAAAAAGTTAAAATATCTGCTTTATCTTTTAAGCAAACGCTGAGAGAAACACTAAGGAGTTCCTTTAGAGGGAAATGCAAAGGTACAGCACAGCTGGTCACATACGTGTGTGAGAATGCATGTGCTTATGTGCTTTTGAATGCGTGTGTGCGTTTTTAATTCTCCATGCACCCACGTTCTGTGTTGAATCCGTTAGTCTGAGCTCCAGCTGGACAACACCCATCAGCATAACTGGTACTTACAGCTTCCTCCCATGTGCCTATCCCAGCTTTTAACTCCAGGTCTAATCAACATGAGAAATGTTTGTTGAAATGTTTCAGAAATGGTTGACATACAGTCAAGTCATTGTTCCAGTTGGAAATTAATGATTAACTGCCAGTTAGTATCTTGTTTCCACCCTGCTGACAGAATCCATGTGCACAGGGCAGTGCTCGCCAGCTGGAGTAAACTCTGAACTGAACAGTAAAAATGAGTTCATTAATTCATTTTTTGGTTTTGGGCAGGTGGAGTAAAATACAAAAAGCAAAACAGGAAGTTACTGTAAGAAGTTACTGTGAGAACCATGGACTGGAGAAGAAAGAAGTGGAGGGTTGTTGTTTTTTTTAAATTTGGAAGTTGAAGAATGTTAATAAAATTGTTTGGAGAGACTAAAATGAAAGCTCTAGGTGGTACAGTAACATGATTCTTCCATGGATGCCCAGGGCTACCTTAGAGCGATGTGTATGTCTCATCAGGTCCTTTTGCAGGGCAAGAATAACAAGGCCCAATATTACAGTACATGGCCAATTCAAACTGATCTGGGAAGTGTGCTGAACGAGTTCTGACTGAACTGGAAGAGCTCCATCATTGTATCCTATTGGTTTCTCTGATGGAGCCCAAGAGAATTCAACCCCCAGTAGCAAGAAGCTGGTCCTGTATCCAACAAACTTCGTACAGCCCTCACCAAGCCCCTCATTCAGCTGCCCCTAATTACAGATCAAACTGCTTACCTGCTTACCATTGTTGTAGAGAAACCTAAGCATTTAGACTAGTTTTCATAAAAATTTCTAACGTATTTGACTGAATCCAGTGTAGCATCTGTTTGAGGCTCCTCAAAATTCCTAATATCTGAAGTTTCAAAACTCAATGTAAAATTACTTAATTTAAGCTAAGACTATTTTTAATCTTAGCTTCTGTTTTTAGTAGTTTTTTTTTATTTCAAGAGCAGTACACAATGTAAAAATTCAGACACACTAAAATGCCCAAAGAAAATAAATTACATATGATTATGATTCATTCAGTTAGACTACATTTATTGCTCTTAATATATGCCAGGCTGTAGAAACAAATATGGTTAATACCTGTGCTCTAACTTCATAACACTTTTAAACAGATATTAATATTCATGCCTATAGTAGTTAACTATTTTTAAAGTAGGGAACATTTCTTTTAATTACTAAATTCAACCACAATGATATTGTGAGAAAAATGTCAAAACAGAGTCTGAAGTCTGGGTTCTAGATCAAACTATTTTATTGGTTGACCTAGGACAAATCACCCAAGTTTTTCTTTGATCCTCTAATATTTTCAATATATAATATTTTATGAACTTTACCAGTAACAAACACAGGCATTCTTTGCCAAGTCAGTTATTCAAATGGTGCCCAATACATATTTTTTAAATCAATATTCAATTTTATATCATTACAATTTGGCATAAGATACAAGGTTTACTATTCACTTGGCCATCTTTTAAAGTATCTACAGTGGAAGGGTTACCTCCTTCCCTCCAGCTCTCTCTTTCTCTATTCCTCTCCCTATCCCTCCCTCTGCAAATCTACCTTTCAAATAAATAATCATATTGTCAGTAATAAAGGAATTGGGGAGCTTATATTTTGGGGGCATAAAAATCTTGCATCATTTTGTACAGTTGTCTATACGTAATGTCTCTACCAGAGCCCTATTTAATCAAGACTAACACGATCATGGAGCTTACTCCAGCCATGCACTGTTATGCCACATTACCCACATTGACTCTTTTTTTTTTTTTTTTTAAAGATTTGCTATTTATTTATTTGAGAGGTAGAGTTACAGACAGTGAGACAGGAAGACAGAAAGGTCTTCCATCTGCTGGTTCACTCTCCAAACAGCTGCAATGGCTGGAGCTGAGTCGATCGGAACACAAAAGCCAGGAGCCCGGAAATTCTTCTGGGTCTCCCACGTGAGTGCAAGGGCCCAGGGACTTGGGCCATCTTCCACTGCTTCCCCAGGCCACAGCAGAGAGCTGGATCAGAAGAGGAATATCCAGGACTAGAACCGGCGCCCATTTAGGATGCCAGTGTTGCAGGTGGAGGGTTAACCTACCGTGCCTTAGCACTAGCTCCCCGACATTGACTCTTGACTTACTGACACCCCATGAAGTAGCTACTATTGCCACCTCTACTTGACTTATGAGGGACTGAGGCAACCGGTCAAGAAGCACAAGGTAGCATACCAGAGATTAGGCCATCTAGACTCAATGGCCTTGTTTTAATTAACATATGTCTTTCAAATATATCTTAAACTCACTCCCCTTCTTGATTGTTATAGCAATGATAAAGGAAAAAAATCAATTTTTTCATAAATAACTAAATTGTTCATAAATCCCATTAATGATCTTAAAAATCCAACAATGAAAGAAATTTACAATATCCATTCTTTTTTCCATACTGCCATTTCAATCATGAAAGTAAATGGCCTACCTTAATTTCCCAATAAATAAGAGAAAGGAATATGATATGAACAATCTGGGTACTCATAATTCCCAGACATGCCTACCCTTGGCCACACCCACTGTCCTGGGAATCCTGAGCAACAAGACAAAGACTGGGAGGTCCCCAATCTCAGGGATTCTTTAAAAAACATATTTCAATATATTTAAATGTGAGGCTTGAGATTCTCTAGTTCTTTTTAGGCTTTTTTATTTATTTCCCTGTTCACATTAGGTTTGAAGAGCATGGAAACTCTTCCTAGGAGCCCTCTCATCAATAAGCAGTGACAGCTGACTTCTGGAGAGAAGATCAAAAAAAACCTCAAAAGTGTCTGTACACTGTGGTGAAGAATGCACACCCACACTGATGAACCTGAGTTATCTTATACTGGTAAGTATAAGATCTGTTCAGCCTCCCTGGCCTAGAATAATACCTTTTGCACTAGTTTCATTAGGAACTGGGAAATTATTATTACCTGTGAAGTTTATGTGGTTGCAGTGCCTTAGTTAACTTTCTGCAAGATGTCTTAGTCCAGTGAGATGTGCATAATGTAATATGTTTGTTGCTAATAATATCTTTATCCACTAAGTCATCTACCCTAATTCTTGATAAAATAGTATTTATTCTAAATGTGTACAATAGAATTCAAAAGAATCTAACAAATGACATAGATAATACATGAAAAAGAAAACCTTTCCAAACTATGACAGCCTGCACAGTGATAAAACCACACATAAAAAAATTTGAATTTAAATTACCTGAACGCATTATTTACCAAAAATGAACCAACTGTGTATGTAAAACACCTGGATCATTCAATAAACATCTGACATTTATTCTTACGTGCAGACAAGCATAGATGCAGCCTAATTAATTATAAGTAAATGCTTAGATATATTTTCCCAGGATGGCTATAGTTTTCTGTATCATATTTCCCCCTTGTTAAGCAAGAGTGGCCTTAGATACACTATCTGCCATTCAGACACTCAGACTTTAGAAACATAAGGACACAGCACATATGCTATAATCCCATGATAAGGAATTATGCTACCAAGAAGAGCTGGATGGAATTCTGCTTTTGAAGGATGAAGTCTGCTTCACAGAAATCAGCCTGGATTTTCCAATTTTATTCCTGCATTCTATTTTTTATACCCAAGCTTACTAATCCTTGGTATATTTTGGCACAGCCTAAGCTTCCTTCTCAGTTCCAACTTCCCCTTATTAACCTGAAATGAAATTCTATGAAGCTCTGTGCAGAAAAATTACAGGATCGCAGGAAAAGCTGCATTAGCTACCTCTGTCTCAAGCTTCTGCTTAATGCCCTCCTGACAAGTTAAGGAATTAAACGGAACACCCACAGGTGGGAATGGGAAAGGGAGATGCTGAATAGATTCACGTGACTTCATGGGAGACAGAAAACAGGACTTCCTTAAAATTAGCCTCCTTAAAGATCTGATTTCCTAAAAATAACCTCAGGCTATTCTATTAGATTCTTTTCCCAGACCTGATGTCAGACACTGTATTTAGGACGATAGCTTGTTTAGGAAAATTTCCCTTTTCATTCATAATTTCCCTTTCCGGAACAAAGGATCTTAGTAATAGAAATGAACAAGTACCAGAAAAACATTAGCAAGTCCTGAAATTATGCCAAGTGGAGTGAGCAGAGCTAGAGAAAGCTGTAGTCAATGCTATGCTGTCAATGGGGAACTACTTGTTTTTCAAGAATGAACATAATACAATAGTTAAAAATTCTCTTTTGCCATTAATACAACAAAAATCTTAAACAACTGAACTTCCAGTCATTTTACATTAAATCTCCATGTCAGCAGTAACACTGTTTTCCTTCTGACTTAGATACACAGCAAGTTAAAATCCAGAAGAGGTTAAAAAAAAATTGGAGTTAGGTAGTTCTGATCATGGTTCAATTATTTTGATCTATGGGTTTAATGTCAATCCCTTGTAAAAAACAATTAGGAATTTCAAGAAAGCTACTTTATAATCCAGACTGGAAAGATATACAACAGAACACTGAAAACATTTGTTTTCTTTAATTAAGGCCACAAGGTGATGCTTCCAGAAGCAAGGGGCTGGGAGTGAGTAATTGGGTTGGCATCACGCTAGTTACTGACAGAGCAGTTCAGGGCTTAATTTTTCCAGAAAAAATTAAAGCTACAGGCTCAAAAAGAAACAGGATGACTAAGAGCCTCTTTTTCCAAACACAAATTTTGTGACTTTTGTTTTGTAAAGAAGCTTGAGAGGTTTTTTTTTTTTTTTTTTTTTTTTTTTTTTAGCAGTTCTATAATGAAAAGTGCTTACTCATGATGAAATCTGAAAGAATTTCTGGCAGCCACAGATACTTCACTGGAGTTTATTGAATGGCCAAAGCAATATTGTTGACTATTTACCTAATTGCCAGGTGAATTATGGACATGTGACATATGAGAAAAGTAGGTAGAATAATCTAGAAATGAAAGAACTCTTTCTTTCTGTTCTCTCTATTTTACCTCAAGGAAGTTTAGATTAAACCAGCAGTATCCTTACAGGCCTTCTGTCACTTAACTGCTTTTTTTCTCCCTGAAATTTAAAAATTGCTGCCATTCATTGAAGACACACGTTACATGAGTTACCTAATTGAACCAGAAAACCACTTCAGAGGTCAGAAAGGTTAAAAGACTGAGTTCTCATATCTTGCAAACACACAGATGAGAATCAAAGCCAGGTTTATTCGACTCCAAAGCCTGCACTCCACCACTGCGCCATATGCTTCCACTCAGACTGCACTTGCTCAAGATCCCTTCTTGCTCCATGTGCTTTTCAGGAAAGGTTGTCATGAAAGACAACCTCAGTTTGAATTTCTCAATCTGTTATCCACACTCGCATTGTAATATCTGGAATATCTCATTGTTAGTTAGCATTCCAAAGTGCTTTAAACTTCCTAGTAAGTGGCATAGAAAGAAGGGATGGGGCCAGTGCTGTGGTGTAGTGGGTAGAGCCGCTGCCTGTGATACCAGCATCTCATATAGGTGGCAGTGTGAGTCTTGGCTGCTCCACTTCCAATCCAGTTCCCTGCTAATGTGCCTGGAAAGCAGCACAGGACAGCCTCAGTGCTTGGACCCCTGCATCCACGTGGGAGACCTAGAAGAAGCTCCTGACAACTAGCTTCAGATATGCTCAGCTCTGGCTGTTGCAGCCATCTGTGGAGTAAATCAACTGATGGAAGAGCTCTCTCTTGGCCTCTCCTCTCTTAACTCTGCCTTTTAAATAAATCAATCGATCTTTAAAAAAGTAGGAAGGGATTCAGGTTATCTATAAAGTGGTTCTGAGGGATGACCAATGCAGTAACACTTCACTAATTGGAGTAGACTGAAGATCAGACTAAGTCATGAAGATCTTTAGATGCCGTCAATGAAAAAAATGAGATGATCATGTCTAATGTTGGAAACTCATTGTTGTATAAACCAAGTACTAATTTTGAAAACAAGCATACAGGAGATGTTTGGCCTGGCAGTTAGGATGCTCACATCTCACTTCGGAGTATCTGGGACTGATTCCCAGTCTGGCACCTGACTTCAGCTTCCTACAAATACAGACCCAGAGGCAGTGGTGTGATGAGCTCAAGTGGCTGGATCCATGGTGTTACGCGGGAGACCTGGAATGAGTTTCTGGATCCTGGATTCTTTCTGTGCACTGGGGAAGTGAACCAGCAGATGGGAGTTCTCTGTCTCTCTCAAATAAATTGTTGAAAAAGGCATATTCTACCACTGTGCAGATTAATGATGGAACAATCATGCTGTTTGTAATTGTCAACCATAAAAATATTATTAAAAAAACTTTGATGAGTACCTCCCCTTGAGCCAAGCATTAAACATTCCAAAGTGAAGATGACAGATAACAGTTTTCATATCATGCTGGCTTGTGAATGAGATAAAACAAGTACAGAAGCAAACACAGGCAAACCTTGACAAGTGGTACAGAGGAGGTTGAGAGAGAGCATGGGCTATTCAAGTAAGGCTGAGAGTACGAGGATATGAAGGAGGCTCTGTAAGAGGATGAGGAGAGTGAAGGCAGCAGGGCTTCAAGATAGCATAGAGCTTGGTGTGTGCTGGGAGCCTGGGACACAATAAGGCCAAGATGAGAAGGCAGGAAGAGGCAGGATCTGGGGGTCAGTGTGGGTAAGTGTATGAGTAGAAATGGAAAAGAATTAAAGAGATCTGTTTATGATGCCAACTTTAGATCCAAATTTTAAGTGCAATGAGAATCCTCTAAATACTTTTGAGTTATCTATTTTTTGAAAGGCACACAGGGATAGACAGACACAAAGTGTGCAGCTATTTACTGGTTCACATCTCAGTTGACTCCAGTAGCTGGGGCTGGGCCAAAGTCAGGAGCTGAGGATTCAATCCAGACCTCCTTCATGATTGGCAGGAAACTTCTTGAGCCATCACTCACCGCCTTCCAGGTTGTGCATCAGCAGGAAACTGAAACGGAAAGGAGATCCAAGACTTGACCCAAGCTCTTCTAAATGGGATGTGGGTGTCCAAGCTGCACCTTAATTGCTAGTCCAAATGCCAAACCAACCTGAACACTTTTAAAAAGATTTATTTATTTATTTATTTTATTTGAAAGGCAGAATGACAGAGGGGGGAAAGAGAAAGAGAGGGAAGAGTAAGAGAGAGATAAAGAGAGAAGGAGGGAGGGAGGGAGAGAGAGAAGGGGAAACAGAAGGAGGGAGAGAGGGAGAGAGAGAGTGAGGGTGGGAGGGCGAGAGGGAGGGACAGAGAGAGGGAAGGGGAAAAGGAGGGAGGAACAAAGGTAGAAGAGAGAGGGAGGGGGAGAGTGAGGGTGGGAGGGGGAGAGGGGAGAGGGAGGGAGGAAGATAGAAAGGGAGGAGGGAGGGAGGGAAGGAAAGAAAGCAAGCATGGGCACACACGTGCTTCCATTCAATGGTTTACTCTTCAAATGGCCTCAACAGCCAGGTCTGGATCAGGCCAAGGACAGGAAGCAGGAACTCTATCCTGGATTCCAACATGGATGGCAGAGTCCCAAGACACACTCCACTGCCTTTCCAGGAGCATTAGCAGGAAGATGCATCCTAAATGCTGGGACTTGAACCAGCACTCTGAAATGGGATACCAGCATTGCACGCAGTGGCTTAACTGACTGAACCACCATGCTGGACCCCCATCTTAACACTTTCAAGCCGGGAGCCTCAGGATCCGATATGTGTTATAAAAAATGTCATTCTGGTTGCCCATTTGAGAGAATATGTTGTAAAAGGCTAAGAGTGAAGGCAGAGAACTGGTTAAGGGCTATTACTTGAGTCCAGGTCACAGATGAAGACAGATGGGATTAGAGTGGTATAGATGGAGACAGAAGGCAAAAGGATCTGAGATGTATTTTCAGTAGAAATAGAAAGATTTGCTGACAGTTTAGCTATGGAAAGTAAAAGAAATGGAGGAATCGAAATTATTAGGACTGAAGTTTTAGGTGAATAATAATGTCCTTTAGGGAGATAGGAAAGCCAATTGCAATACATTTTAATCTTCTTATGAGTCCAGATTTTAATAGCTGAAATAATTATGGCCACTGATTATCAAGCACCTACTGTGCTATTATTAGACACTTTACCAGACAATTTAAGGACATTATATCACCCAAGGGGGCAGTCATGTAGAGCAGGATTTTAATGGCCATTTTATACATGAAGAAAATTATATTCAGAAAAAAATCCAAGTAACTTTTCCAAGGTCTCACTTTAGAGATTAGCAGAATCCAGGTCTTTCTTGGCTTAACAACTTGATTTTAAATTCCCCAAGAGGGGATTTTGTGTCTATCTGACTTCCAGCTATTGTTCCATATCTAGGTCAGTATCTGATATATAGCATGTGTATTCTGAACACATATTTAGTATTTAAATAAATGTGAGTACCTTTAATTTCCACTATGGCTTGATGCTCCTCAGAGATTCCCAGGTATACTCCTGCATTCCTTTCTACTTGACATCTTAATTATGGGCATTATTTGAGAAAATCATAGGTCTGTCCTCTAAACTACTACCCAGCTGGGAACCACAGAGAACTCTCAATCACGGATAAACAGCTCTAGTTAGGTTCCCATCCGTACCTCCTTCATGGAGAAGGATGTGCGGCACACCACACTGAGAGGGCTTGGAAGGCATCACAAGGCTCTCAAGTAGAGGTCAGGTCCTCAAGAGCACTGCAGGAGGGTCCAGGGAAGACACGCTCAGATAAAGGATTTCCCTTGGTTGCATGAGTGCTGCTTTCACTCTGTCACCACCTCCACGCTTCTGCGTCTCTGAGCTTTATTATGGATTGGCTCTACTCTTCAGGTCACAAGCATCCTTACTCTAGGGTGCATTCCCCCAAGAGAGGCCACTTCACTGTCAGAGCTTAGGCCATTCTAGCAGACGTATGAGAGTGTCCCTCTTCTCCAAGACCTTTTCCCAACCTCACTGCATCCCATCTGCAGAGTTCATCAGCTAGCACTTGAAAGCTCTATCTAACGCATCAAGGTATATCCTTTATTTGCACCTCACATTCAGGCTGATGACCCAAATAAAGGCATTAGTCTGGGTACCATGAAGGTTCTGTGCTACTGTACTTCACCAGAACAGCAACAGTGGTTTCCCTAAAACCTGTGTTCATTGATGCCCAATACCTGTCTGCAAAAATACACTTTGTTTCCACTTGTATTGCATTCACTGCCTTCTCAACAGTACCTACATCTGCAATCCATCCACCCCTCCGCCTTGCTTGAGGGGACTGGGTGACAAACTCAGCTAAGTCCACTTTTAAACAATGTTCTGGTACAATAAGTCTGCTGTGTCTAGGCTAACAGGCCCTGAGCTACCCTTCACACCTTCTTCTAGGAGGTAACACCTGGCCATCCTCATCTGCGTGCCATATAAGCTTTACTTTCCACCTACCACATTAGATACTTCTCAAAATACCATTTCTCACAAATGCCATCTTCCTCACGGCTTAGGTTCTGTCGTTACTTCAGGGCACATCCAGTAAGCATTCCAAATATGCCTTCTTTACACATACACAAAGTATATCACAGTAGATATGCATTAGGATCCCGACCCATGGTAATGAGTAAGACTCTCAGTGCATCATCTGAATCGGACCGGCAATAGCACTGTAACCTCTTCTTACAGGTACAAGTGTCAGAAAAGCATATGCGATGAACTATCTTCCATTCTGCCAGTTTCTTTCTTGTTTTTGCATTGAGACTAGCCTGTTTGAGCCTGGGAGTAGCCCCATGGTTTCATGCATGTCTTTGTTGGACATGTTATCCCTTACAAGCTCATCTTGTGCTAACTTGGATTTGGACTCTGGCTATATTCTCTGACTTTGTTTCCCAGGTTAAGTCTGACATCTTGTCCAGGCGCCTTCACCTTCTGACTACTGTTTTCAACTGCTAGTCCTATCTCAGCTTGCCCATGAGGTATGATGTCATTGAGATAAAATACTTAAAGCTTTTAGAGTAGAAAGAAACTTTAGCTCAAAGCCTGTATTCGCTGTTTTACAGAGGCAAAACTGTAGAGGTTAAGTGATTTACCTAGCATCAGAACACATGCCTTCTGACTCATAGAACAATGATCTTTACACAAACCATGCCATCCCATTCTTAGAAAACATGTTTAGCAAGGGAAGGGAATTCAAGGAGGGTGTATCATTCAAATCTGAGTTTGTGAACAAATGACTCATATTGAAGGTTAGGTTCTGTTCTGAGAAACTATATGAGCAATGAAAAATGGTGATAATAGCTAAATTTTATATAGTAATACATCCAAGTATTTTCATCTTTAATATTCTCTGCAAAACTTGTCAAATTAAATCCTGATGGGATGAAAGGGTGATTTTTTTCCCCTTAAGGTCAACCAATATATGAATAAATTTTCACATTTCCTCAGTTCTCTCGGACAGTTGATATATAAGTCAGAGTTAATATATTGGGAAGATTAATCTTGTGGCCAAGTGAGATATCCTAACCTCATGGGTGTGGGTAAGGAGGCTTCTAAAAGTCATATGCCTGCCAGTCCATTCCAAAGCATAGGCTCCCACTCAGGGTCACGTACCTGTGGTTGCAGAGCTCCTCCCCAGCCTGATCACCTGTGTCCCTGGGAATCATTCTGAATGGTGAAAAGCAGCCCAGAATTAACTGTAAGCAATTCTATATTTTAACACTGAAAGTCTAAATTCCATATATCCATAAGAGAAATAAACAGAGACAAAAATTAAAATTTATATCCTAACTTCATTTTTTCTATAACTTTGGTTGCATCATGAATATTTTTGGTATCTTTCAAGTAAAATTATTTCCACAGAATTTTGAAATTTCTCAATCAATTCTGTTGACATTTCAATGCCTGTATTTAAAATGTGTACCTAGGGGCTGGTGTTGTGGCATAATGGGTTAAGCCACTGCCTGCAAGGGCAACGTCCCATATGGTACTGGTTTGTATCTGCTGCTCCACTTCCGATCCAGCTCTCAGCTAATGTTCCTGGGAAAGCAGCAGAGGATGGCCTAAGAGCTGGGACCCTGCATGCATGTGGGAGACATGGATGAAGCTCCTGGCTTCGGCCTGGCCCAACCCCAGCTGTTTTGGCTATATGGGGAGTGAACCAGTGGATGGAGGATCTCTCTCATTTTGTCTCCCTCTCTCTAACTCTGCCTTTGAAATAAATAAATCTTTAAAAAAGTGTACCCACTATATGACTCTTATTTAACAAATATATTAAATTTTACATCTCTTTTTTTAACTAGCAGTTCTTAGAATGATGGCTTAGGAGCTGTCACACATAGAAAAGAAATGCTGACAGGAACTGACACGTATATGATACACTTCCTCCAAATGGCTAAGGCGGTTCTCAAAAGGATTAGCTTGGACAGTCTTGTCTTAGCAAATCATTTCCCTTCATAATAATCTACACATCTCTCAGATAATAAGTTTTTTTCCCCTTATAAGCTGTTAACCACAGACTAAGCAGTAAGTTCAAAACATCCATGAAGTTGGAGTCTGCTACACACTGTGCATGCTGGTAACTAACAAGAAGGCAAAACTGGTAGGTTCACAGTCACATGCTAGGTCAGCCCTAGAGTTAAAACCACAGTTTGGAGACAAATGGTTTCAATAGCCGGATGAAGTCTAAACTCCCAGGAATTAGAAATACTTTGTTGTATACTTCCTGCCTGCTCTCCAGGGCTGCACGTCCTTGCACAAGGTCCAGAATCTCTCTCCCATCTGGACCTGTGGTGAATTCTCACACTTTTATGTTGCCTTGGCATCCATTTTGGGTTTAGCAATGTATCTAATTTGATTAATTCCTGCTTTCCTTCCTCTGGTTGAGGCTAGAGAGCTCTTGCCCAAAATCCACACATCCAGGCTTAGCATCAGCTGGATTTCAAGGAAACCCTACTTTCCAAAAAGGTTTTTTGTATTGGTTTACTTCAAAGTTCTCAACCTGTTTACTTTAAACTGTGGAGTCACTCCCTGGCTTCCCTGATACTTCTGTTTCCCACTCTGGACCCAATAAAGGCAAGGGTCCAGGTTCTCTCTATTCTCCCACCCCATGTTCCATGGCCTCCCTGTGTGTAACCTCTGGGCATGCCATGCACCCCTCCAGCATCCACGATTTAAAAAAAAATTTTTTTTAATTTAGGTTTTCTTTTTTTATTTAATAAATGTTAATTTACAAAGTGCAGCTTTTGCATTGTTGTGGCTCCCCCCCCAACCTCCCTCCCTCCCGCGGCCCTCCCCTCTCCCCCTCCCTCTCCCATCCCGCCCTTCATCGAATTTCCTTTTCAATTACTTTCATATACAGAAGATCAACTTAGTATATACTAAGCAAGGATTTCAACAGGCCAGCATCCACTATTAATAACATATTCTTTTTGTCTCTCCTATTCACTGAAGGTATGCTCTTCATCTTAAAGATACTAAATTAAAACATGACCTGACAAGTCTTTATACCTTTATTCAAAGTTCTGGCGTGTAATTTTTCTTAGGTGAATGTTTCTTTCATTACAAGATATTATTTGTGCATTTATAGCACAAATAATGGACTAATACCCGGTAGACTGTCCATCATGGTTTTCTCAGGATAGCCTCAAAGTCTGTTGTCCCAGGACAACTGTTTAGATCTCTCATTCATGCCAGTTTCAACAATACATAGTATTGTTCAATTATCCATTATAAATGACCCTGAATGGGGAATTCTTCAATCAAGCATGGGTCTTACAGACAATTGGATCACTCACAATGTTTATTCTTTCACTCACTATCATTTTCATTGAGGATTTTTCCCAGTGGCTCAGTTGCAGCTGTTTTTGTTTTTCTTCTAGAACTTCTTTTCTGTGTTTCTGATTTTAGTGACACTCAATGACACCTACCTAATTCTGTTTTCATCGTGGATACTCTTAATCAAGTGCAAAAAAATCAAGGATTTGTAATCAACATAGAGCTGGCCATCTTTCGGACTATCTCAGTCTGGAATCAGAGTTGGAAGAAATATCAGCCTGACAAGTGCAAATAATTAAAGCATCTTTACATCTTTACAGTTGTCTATACAAAAATGCTCAAGTCATATCTTTCCTCACATGTTGTACAGCATCCTTTTCCCACCTCTTTCACACAGTATTTTCCTTCAGGCATTCAATACACGCTTTCCTCAAGGGATTTCATCTCAGCCTAATTCACAGCACCAAAAATTAGGGTAATTTCATCACTTATGGGGTTGCCAAGATAGAGTACTACTGTTATCATGGGCTTTTCATTTAACAAGTTACCAAATCACTTCACTAAAATTAACACAAATTGAGTCTGGGTTAAGTCTAAAGGCAGAATCAGGATTTACAACAATCCAATTCTTTTTCTAAACAATGATTTGAAAGAGTTGTTTAGAAAGACGAGCAGTCAGGTTGTAAGAAAGAAAAGGAAAGGGCTGCCTGCAGCACCAGAATCCCATATGGGTGCTGGCTGCTCCACTTCTGATCTAGGTCTCTGCTATGGCCTGGGAAAGCAGTAGAAGAAGGCCCCTGCACCTGTGTGGGAGACCCAGAAGAAGCTCCTGGTTCCTGGCTTCAGATCAGCCCAGCCAGCTGTTGTGGCCATTTGAGGAGTGAACAAGCGATAGAAGATCTCTCTCTCACTCTCACTCTCTCTCTCTTTCTCCCCTCTCCCCCCCACCACCTCTGTCTCTCTGTAACTGTGCTTTTCAAACAAATCTTTAAAAAAAAGAAAGCAAAAGAGTAATTATTTAACCAATACCTTTCAAAATTGGTAGAAGATACCAAATACACAATGGCCAGTGCTCAGTAGGGACCAAAGCCAAGAGCTGGAAATTCCATCGCATGTGTGATAGAAACCAAATTATTTCAGCCATCACCACTGCTTTCCAAGTCCTGCATTAGTGAGAAGCAGGAGCTGGGAACTGGACTCAGGCATTCTGATGAGAGATGTGGGCATCTTAACCTCTGGGCTAAAAGCCTGTCGCAACATTCTCATCTGAGAGATGCGTAAACTGAGGTTCAGAGAGAACAGATGATGAATTGGGGCAGATACACAGTGAGTCACAAGCCACAGCTTCCTTCCATGTCAGTTACTATAAGCAGCACTTCTCACACATAACTTATTTACACCCAACTAGTCTAGAACAGGAGCATGAACCACGGAGTAAGGCTGCTAGGGCTCAAGTCCTAACTCCACAGAGACTTCTGTAACCAGGGTCAAGCAATCAACATTTATCATTATCTTTAGACTTGCACAGAATTTATGTTGCATGTAACAACTACTCATTCAACAATTCTCTATTGACTGATTGCTAAAGGCCAGGATTTGCAAGACAGGAGTCATGACTCTAGCCTTTCAGAAGAAAAAAAAAATCACAACACTGCAAGGGAGGTAATATAAAAGAGACATACAGCAAAGCAGTAGCAGTAGAGAGGCAAAGAAAGCACTCAGATGCATGTGAGGAAATTAAGGAGGGTTCGCAGAGGAGGCAGCAATGGAGTGGAGACCTCAAAATTGAGTATCAATCCCAGATCCAACAATATCCGTGACACAGGACAGCACACAATGAAGTATTTGCGAAATGCTCAAATAGCATTTGTTTTCCTTGACTAGAATGATGGAATATAGATTTCTGAAAGGTAGCAAGAAGGCACTCCTTTTTATGTGATGAATTCTCGAATACAAAAAAAGACAGAGCATCCTCTGATCCCAGCGGTAACCACTTACTGAACTCTCCATGAGATTGTCAGAACCTCCAGCACACCTAGACAAATAATGGTAGAAATCTGTATAAAGTTGGGTAACACTTATTTCCCACAAAATTTGTAGTCGAAACATTTCTTAATATACTTTTCAGAACCCAGCAGATTTTATCTGCTGAGTCGTGATACAAACCCAGAAGATCTCTTTTTGCTCCACCTGAATGATAGCCCTAAAGCACCCTTCTTTCCCTGATGAACAAGGCTCTTCTCTGAAGAAGAGTTTGAGGTGATGGGCACACCTCCTGCCAAGCAAGTTCTATGACAGATGCATGAGTGAACGTGAAATTTCTCAGACGGGACCTTTCCCTTTACAAAGGTCATTGCATAAAACACAGTGAAATGGTCGACTCCAGCATGCTCTTCTTCCAACTGACATGCTTCCAAGTACATTAACCAAGGGGCTTCTTCATGCTCTACACCTGGCTAAACAGCTTTCCGAATTTTGCATTCTTAGGTGTCTGTATGTCTGCCATGTAGTATCATTTCTGGGAACTCTTCTCTGTAACCCCCTCCTGTTTTATTTTGGCTCCATTTTTGTGACTTCCTCCTAAGATTTACATTTTACTATGACACAAAATAGAATGTGGCTTCTATAGCTCACGTACTGACAGAGGCGTATTTCACAACCTCTTCTACACAGGAAGACTCTCCCAGAAGAGTCCGCCTGCACAAGAGCTAGTTAACTATGCCTCCTTCCTTTACTAGCCCTGAAATGCGACTTTCCTAGTTGAGACCGAATGAAAGCTGACAAACAGCAAACAACTAGGCGCTTCAGTCTGCTTTAATTCGTGGTCACCTACAATGCTTAAACCTCACCGATGAAGAGGCATTCGGTGTACAATACCATACATGACAAATTACTGTATTTTCACAAACAAGAAATAAAAGGGAGAGCTGGAATTTTAAGATTAAAGATACAGCCAAGGTTTCTCATAAATACAGACTAAAATGTAAAGACAGAAATTATGAGAGGATAAATCTGGAAGATCTAACAGCTAAGTACTAATTGCTACAGAAAGAGAAGAGAGAAAATGTAAGAGAGGAATTAATAAAGAAACAATTTTCCTTTAGCTGAAGGAAGCCATTAATTTACAGACCAAGATGCACATAACAATGCACATGCAAAGATCCTCAAGTATATCAATGAGAAAATTTAAAAACTTTATAAATGAAAGGATAATTTTTTCAAATTTTCTAATTTTTTTTTAGTTGAAAAAGAGAAAGAGAGAGAGGTCTTCCACCCACCCACTCATTAGTTCATTCTGCAATTGACTCCAACAGCTGTGGCTAGGCCAGGATGAAGCCAGGAGCCAAGACCTCAACCAAGGTCTCTAACACAGGTGTCAGAGAACCAACTGCTTGAGCCCCCTCCTCCTGCCTCCTACAGTGCACATCAGCAGGAAGCCTGGGACTTGAACCTAGGCACGCCATTAGGGGACACAGGTGATCCAACTGGTGGTTTAATTGCCACACCAAACATTTGCCCCAATCTTAAAGATTTAAGAGAGAGATGGAGGAAAGACATAGCCTGGTACCTGACTTCTTACAGTGACAAAACAGCAAAGCTTTTACAGTTCCAAAGGAAACCTCTTTACAACCTATAATTTTATTTTATTTTATTTTATTTTATTTTATTTATTTATTTATTTATTTATTTTACAGGCAGGGTGGACAGTGAGAGAGAGAGACAAAGAGAAAGGTCTTCCTTTGCCGTTGGTTCACCCTCCAATGGCCGCTGCGGCCGGCGCGCTGCGGCTGGTGCACCACGCTGATCCGATGGCAGGAGCCAGGTACTTCTCCTGGTCTCCCATGGGGTGCAGGACCAAAGGACTTGGGCCATCCTCCACTGCACTCCCTGGCCAAAGCAGAGAGCTGGCCTGGAAGAGGGGCAACCGGGACAGAATCCGGCACCCTGACAGGGACTAGAACCCGGTGTGCTGGCGCCGCAAGGTGGAGGATTAGCCTAGTGAGCCTCGGCGCCGGCCCTACAACCTATAATTTTATACTCAGACAAAACCTCTGCCGGCGCCATGGCTCAACAGGCCAATCCTCTGCAGTGCACTGGCCACAGTGGCCTTTGGAGGGTGAACCAACGGTAAAAGGAAGACCTTTCTCTCTGTCTCTCTCTCTCACGGTCCACTCTGCCTGTCAAAAAAAAAAAAAAAGAAAAAAAAAAAAAGAACATTTATCTTTCTGTCCCTCCCTATCTGCCTCTATGACTCTACCTTTCAAATAAATAAGCGTGAAAGAAAAAAGAAAGGAGAATTCTAGGTGGGGGCTGCCTTTTGGGTGAGGAAGGACAGATCCAATAGATTAGTTAGTATGATAATGAGTAAAAATATGATGATATGATAAAGGAAAACAGAATATATAAAAGAAATGCAGCTTAATTTTAAACAGTTAAATAAATGTAAGGAAAAATCCCAATGATTCAAACTTGAATGTAAGGAAACTTTTCAAAAAATTTTTATTTATCTTATTTATTTGAGAGACAGAGGGACACAGAGAATTCTATCCTTTGGTTCACTCCTCCAGATGCCCACAATGGCTGGGGCATGGAATTTTTAAAATTTTTATTTTATTTTTAAAAATTCTAAGGTGAACAAATTTCATGTATTTCATATATACAGCCAGGTTTAAGTCAGGAACTAGTAACTCAAGCCAAGTCTCAATTGTGTGGCAAGGAACCAACTATTTAAGCCATCATTTGCTATCTCCCAAGATGGGCTTTAGCAGGAAGCTAGACTCAGGAGTGTAGCTGGGACTTGAACCCAGGCTCCCATATGGGATGCTAGCATCTTAAGTAGCATCCACTAGCTTGTCAAATACCTAACTCTAATATTTTCTTTCCAATAAACTAGAAATCATGACATTGCTACCTAAAAGTAAAATAAAAATAAAAAGTCATTCCAGCCTACCTCTTGACATATCAATAAATATTTATGTGGTCATAATAATGTTAATGTATTTTGCTCTACTTTTAAAGGCAACCTTTAGAAAAGACTTTATTATATTTTTAGCACAAGGTATAAATATCAACAATTAAAACACGCACACAAAGGAGTGGTTAACAGAAGCAGAACCTGAAATGAGAGGAGAACACACTGGGAAAATTAGGAAAGACTAGGACCCTCATTTTCATCTCATAGGCAATATAAAGATAATGTTGTAAGTTATAATAATAAGAACACAGCTCTAGGCATTCTACTTACTGCTTTTAATTACATTACAGTTACATTAATGGAAGAAGATTAATAGAATGAAGATCAAATATAAATGAGTAAAATATCCATCTATCAAAAGGCAGAGTGGATTGCCTAATTCAGGTAACTCAAGAAATTACTGGCTTCTGTATTAGACTGCTTAAACTTAGAACTAGTGAAAATTAAACACTAAAAAAAATTCAGAGCAGGAAACTCTTGCTTCTCTTCAGTAGCATTTTACAACTATTTATGTGTGTATTAGTGTGGAATACTTTGATAAGAAGCATTTATATGTATAATGTTTTTTATGGTAATAACTGAATACTTTGTGTAATATGCACATTGTACCATATACTGGTATAAAGCAGAACTCTTAGTTTATAAAATAAACTTTTGCATAAAAGGCTTTCCATATAGCTATTATAAGTTCTTCCCTGGAGTTACACTTTTTAGTTTTTTCTTTCCACATCAATTTAATTAGTAATTAAATAATCAGAGTTAAGGATAGTCCTTCCCTGAGTTCTTTTTTTTTTTTTGGACACAAAACTCTAGAAAGGTGCAAGCACTGGGAATATGAGGGTGAAGTGTCATTCACTAGGAGTATAAAAAGCCCAGCGAGGCAAGACACCACCACGTGACTATCTCAACAAGCTCCTTAACCATGATTGACTTTTAGCTTTAGAATCCAGTAAGCACTTGGCTTATATTTACACAGAAAAAGTGAAAAGTTCACAAAGACTGAAGTAATCCTTAACCCAACGACCCAGAGGACAGGGCATGTTTATCAAACCCGTCTCTTGAAGTTTGAAGTTTAAGAAATGTGGGGTGGTAGAGACAGGAGAGGTAAAAATCTATGACCATGAAACATTTCACTCAGCCCTCTTGATGTATCTTGTTTTGACAAATTCACACCCAGTGGCCCATATTAATGAGGTGGCAATTAAATCACAAGCCAAGTCAGAAGTTGAAGGATGAGTTTAAGACAAATGTTTACCGTTCCAGGCCATGTGCAAACCTTTGAACCTTTGTGAAGTTCAAACATGAAGGATTCAGTGCAAAGCACCAGGTCTTTCCCCCACTGTAGGGATTAAGACAAAATAAATAAATGGGAAGAGGAAAGCAATAACTGATCAAGCACAATGTCATCATACAGTTCTAGCTTCAGAATTCTGTATTTTCTTAATCTGTGCATACGAATGCTCTCTCCAAAAAGAGATCCATGTACACACGTTATAAGCACTTCTACCAGATTAGAAAAAGAAATCAATCATATTTGGTCACAGACCACAGGAAATATCATGATTCTGATTTCCATAATCTTCACTGTGAAGAAGTTGACATGTTTGAAGATGTGCAGCCAGGAACTATAATGAGTATGACCCCAGTTGTGTGGTAGGAAATGGCAGAAGATATTTGAAGTCTATCTATTAATACTAAAAATCACCTTCATACTCCAAATCATCTTTCTATGAGTTATTTTCTTTCTCCCAAAGAGGAGAATCTAGTTTTTAACTTCTTTGGAATTTTTAAAATTTTTTTAAATTTATTTGACAGGTAAGTTCTTTTTATATATATTTTTTTCAAAGCAAAATTTGTTTAAATCTGCATTCAATGTTAGAGACAGAGAACACTATTTTTCCCCTTAGATCTCAAATCCTACCACTTTGTCATTTGGGGAAATAAAGTTTAGTAACAGAGGTGTTTTCAGTGTCAGGGCTTATAATGAGTTGATTTATATCATTTGAAAGTAAAAGATATGATTGAACAAATGTGAGGTTAGACAAACTATCTATGTTGGAACATTTGGAAATACCCAGTACCAATAAAGATTAGATAGAAATAATCTTAGGGCTAAAAGGCTGAAGACAGACAGACACAGGATGAATCAACTCTGTGGTAGACAAAAGCTAATAGAATGTGTCCTGTCCTTTTGGAGAGAGGGGTAGTTGGTAAAGAAAAGGAAAGGTAAAGAAGAGCAGACAGTTATCACTGTTTTGCCCACTTTAATCAAAGGGAATGAAGCAGTATGGTCTTATGGGCAAGGCCAGCATTGTAGAGGTGGGAATGTAAAACCCTATTAGTCAGAAGACAAAGCTTAAGGCCAACACATTCTCAGTGACTCAAGTCCACACTCTCCAGCAGTTTTCAGAAAATTTGGCATCACATGTCACTAATCTACAGGGAGAGAATGAATTTATCATGCCAAGTCAAGTAACATTCTCATCAGACAGATGCATTTCTCATCATACATTGATAATTTGACATTCTGATTGCAATTTGGATTCCCATGCTGCTTGTCTATGGGGAGAGGATTCCATGAACTGTTGTTAACTTGAGTGCCTCAGCCTACTAAACAGTTGTATTTCTTATTGTAAATAAATAAACTTGGCATTCTGGCTTGTATTTAATATAAAATGTGAGCTCTGTTAACATGAATCTTTTTCTGGAAAAAGGACCCACCCCTACTTGGTCTGCTAACAAAATCACTGTTCTCAACTGTGGAGTCCTGAGGACGTACAATCCTAGTTTATAACACCAAGCCCACCATGTGGATTCTATCTGGGCATCTATCTCCCAAGTAAATTTTCATTCTCTGAGTTAAACGATGTAAGAGAAGACATATACTTTTAAAGCAGCATGTACACAGATAGTCAAAGAAATGTGTCAAAATATGTAGCAAGTCTTCCTACAGAATTTGTGATGATGGAGGAGGCAGGGAAGAGAAGTTGGACTCAGATTATGCAATTTGCCAAATGTAGTTATAACTGTAGTTCTTTTATATTTGCCTTCTGAGAAATGTTCTGTTTTACTGTAATCTCTAAAACAGCTACATTTTCAATGAAATTAGACCTGAAGTATTTTAAATAGAGCTGGGACAGAACTTAGTCAAGTCTCTTAAGCATACGATATGTCTGTTACATGGATTCTCAGAGGGAAATGACCTAATTCTAAACAGAGCTGATCACTGTTCAACAGAAGATTCTTGCAATTAGCACATTAATATTGAAACATCTGATAGAGACACGAATTTTTTATCCTCAGAATACAAGTGTTACCCAAAACATATTCACCTATGGGTTATGTCTTTATCCAAAATCTTTGGTGGAAGAATAATAACATTCCCACCAGACAGTGTAAAACATGGAAGTTGTTGACTCTTTAAGAAATATGTCTACTTTGTGAGGTAAATGGTCACTTTTGGGGCAGTGAACAGCTGAGTTCAGGTTTACTTGAGACTGAGGTTATACTGAAAAGACAAAGAAATCTCAGGATAGCTGATGCCAACCCCTTGATATGCCAGAGCATTTCTAATTACTCTTTGCATTAATTGCTATGGTACAGTATTGACCTATGAGATAGCAATAGCTCCCAACACTGTAACCAGCAGACAAATCAGATAGTAAAATAGAGCATCCAAAATTGGTCTTTTGATTTCCCATGCAAGTTCCAAATATCATTATCCAGATGTTTCAAGAATAATATATTATTCATAAAGGCATCCATATAGCCACAGAACTTAATGTCAAGTGATCATGTTACTGACTGCAGGCCACACCTCTCTCTCCTCCCAACTAATACTGATTACATTTAACGAAACAAGCAACTGACTCTTTACTTAATAAGCATCCATTCATTCATAATACAAGCTGAACATTTTGGCTAACAGCTTTGCAAATACAAAGATAAAGATATTGGCCACTGCTCTCAAAAAATTCACACTTATATGAAGTGTTCTAATTATTTCTATGTCACAGTAAGACATTCTGTTACACTGCTGGGCATGGAGTAATGCCAGCAGATTTCCTCCATGGTTTTATATTATTTCTGCGGCCATAAGGGGCATTTATATATGCACCATAGTATATAAAGCAAGGGTAGGCACAAAGGAAGCTCTGTAACAGATATTTGTGACTAACAAAGGGATAAAAATACCATCTTCAATTGTAACTAGAGGAATGTACAGCAAATATGCTCAGTTTGGGTTAATGTGAATTCTTTGAGGGATATGGCCTATGTCTTTATCTTTGTATCTCCAAAGGTGTTATTCAAAATGTACACTTTAGCATTTTTTTATTCACCAATTTTTATAATGAGTTTATATCACTTTTGTAATGAGAAAACACAATCAATAAAAATGAGATAAATGAAAGTTAATGAGAAAGCCCTAATGAAAGTGTCAAGTGTGGTCTGTTGTCCTGCAAATAACATAGATATGGTAATTATCACAGCACTTCAGGACTATTTAGCTCAATGTGGGAAAAATTCCTGAGCAGCCTAAGAAGAGAACTTCCGCTCACCGTGATGCCTCATAATTCTTTTTGCTCATGTGTTCAACCTACCAGAAACTGTTACAACAACAGAGATGCAGTGGAAAGCCCTTTGCAATTCACCTTTCATCTCTGACCCTTGTTACGTCTGTCACTTTAATACATGTAGTCTCTCTGTGGTATTAGTTGACATGTTTGATAACTAAACACATTAAGTTGGAGGCCACCCAGTAGCTTTCAGGGTGAAAAGAGGCTTGAATCCCTCCTCCTGGCTGTGGAGTTCAATTCTAGTGCTGCAATTATTCCACAAAGCTGAGGGGTTGACTGACCCAGGGTATAAAGCTCAGACTGGAATTCCTGGGGCTCTTTTTAATGTTATCCACAAACTATGCACACAAGTGAAAATAGTATCTTACTCACCCACTATATGTCTTTGAAGCACACAAGGGGCCTTCAAGAAGTTCATGGAAAATGTGTATTATGAAAAAAACTATGCATGAGTTTCAAAAATTATTTGCACCAAAATAAACATATTTCATTCCACTTTCCATGAGCTACCAGTGTCTGGTGTCCCCAGGCACTGTCTGAGGATTCTTGACAGGCAACAATGTAATGGACCCTGCCCCTAAACCTGTTAGGATATGCACACAGCAGCCACAGAGAAACCCCTCCAGCATCCCGCAGTTGGCCTGGAAGCCTGGATCATTCAGCACTTAAGGGGGATCCCAAATGGACCACCTCTGATCAGTTCTTCTCTTTTGATCACTCACAGTGATTCGCATGTAGTTAACCAAAGAAAGGTTTTCTCCTTTAGAGAAAATATATTCTGTGTTTACTTGCCTTGGTGTTTGTGCTTTTTTTTTTGGGGGGGGGGGATGGGGACAGTAAAGCTTTCTGCACCTGCCAAATCTAAATCAGAGGATCAAGGTGGTGACAGAAGTGGTAGCCTGATCTTCATATTAACTTTTTCTTTTTTTTTTTTTCTTTTTTTATTTTTTTTTTTTTTAATTTTTGACAGGCAGAGTGGACAGTGAGAGAGAGAGACAGAGAAAGGTCTTCCTTTGCCGTTGGTTCACCCTCCAATGGCCGCCGCTGCAGCCGGCGCACCGCGCTGATCCGATGGCAGGAGCCAGGATCCAGGTGCTTTTCCTGGTCTCCCATGGGGTGCAGGGCCCAAGCACCTGGGCCATCCTCCACTGCACTCCCTGGCCATAGCAGAGAGCTGGCCTGGAAGAGGGGCAACCGGGACAGAATCCGGCGCCCCAACCGGGACTAGAACCCGGTGTGCCAGCGCCGCAAGGTGGAGGATTAGCCTATTGAGCCACGGCGCCGGCTCAATATTAACTTTTTATTTAGTTGTTAGAGAGAGGGGGGAGGCTCTAATTCACTCTGTAAATGCCCCCGGGCTGACACTGGTGGCTGACAACTCAAAGTAGGTTTCCCACAAGGGTGGCAGAAACCCATCTATGTGACTGGCTCTCAAGGTTTTCAGTAGCAGGAAGCTGGAATCCGGAGCTGCAGCGGGTGTAAGAATCAGGTAATCCAGTGGGGAATGTGGTGTCTCAACCACTAGGCCAAAAGCCTGCCCCTTCCCTTCACGTTTAATATGCCATGTCTTCATAGGAATGGGACAGAACTTAGCTGTCATCAGGAGTTTCCATGTTTGTGTCAGTCTGTTAGAGTTCATAGTCTGCTGTGTACAAAAACAAGGTAGGGGCAAGTGTTTAGCACAGGAGTTAAGGAGCTGCTTTGGATGCCTGTCAATTCCACACTCTGGGAGTCAGCAGGTGATGACTCAAGTTCCTGTCACCCACATGGGCTCCTCCACCTGAGTTCCTTACCCTTGGCTTTGGTCTGGCCCAGTCCTAGCTGTTATGGGTATTTGGGGAGTGAACCAGCAGACAAGAGATGATTTTTTAATGTTTTTTAAGTTATACATTTTCATGTATTTCATATATACAGAATTAGGAACACAGCGATATTCCCCCCCACCATAAGAAATTCTTTTTTGTCTGACTTTCTCTCTATGTCTTTCTGCCTTTCAAATAAACTAAATAAAAGTGTTAAAAAATAAGTAGGGTTAACCAAGTGTTCTTTTCTACACTTCTAAGTGAGAGGGAAGTTGGCCTGATTCTATTTGTTCATTTAAGAACAGATTTTTGAACCAAACTACTTTTGCTAAAATACACTCAGATATCTATATAAAGTCCATGGTTCTTAATATTTTATGTATTTGAAGCATATAAAGAAATTAGTTGTACAACACAATGTTAACCAAATAACCAACTGACTTAATCTCTTCATGTTTCTGTAACAAATCATCATAAATCACATAGCTCATAAATAACGTAAGTTTATTTCTCACAGTTTTGAAGCCTGAGAAATCCAAAATTAAGGCACTGGCTGATTCACTGTCTGGTAACAACCTACTTTCCTGGCTCATAGATGGTGTCTTCCCACCTATCAAACAACCCACCCACCAACACCATCACATTGGTGAGATTAGATTTCAGCAATGTAGACTGGGGGGATTTAGACCACAGCCCTAACTACATGGCTGTCATAGATATGGAAGCTGAGATCCTATCCTCCCCTTGGGATTCTCCCCTGTGTTTCATGCCTATTTGTATCCTATCACTTACTGTGGTCCCACCTGTGCAGCCCATGGACACCATGACTAGACATCTCAAAGCCAGCTGTACTTCTTTGGCAGAAACACTCTTCCCTCTGTGTTTTCTGCTGCTTCAACGTGCTGAAATGCCAGTACATTAACTGGGTTACCATGCTGCGTCTTCCAAGTTCAGTAAATTCTACTCTTTTACTATCTCTCCAGGCTGACCACTTGTCTCCCTACACACTTCAAATGTGAACATATCTCTTTAACTTAAAATCTTATGCCATAAGCATCAAGTTCAAACTAGACAGTATGCCATACAAGAGCTGTTATGTTTTTGTCTTTGATTCCTCCTTTTCCCTAAAGATTCACTTACCTAAAGATAGACAGAAAAAAAAAGGCATAAATACATATATCCATACATGGCTGGTTCTCTCAAATACTCTCAACAGGGTGAGCCAGGCTAAAGCTAAGAGCCCATAACTCCACCCCAGGCTCCCATGTGAGTGGCAGGGACCCACACACCTGGACCTTTACCAGTTGTCTTCCCAGGTGCATTAGCAGGAAGGTGGTTCTGGGAACTCTGACATGGAAAGCAGCCATCCCAAATGGCAACTTAACCTGCTGGGCCACGAAGTCCACCCTTAGTCTGTCTTCTGAAAACCTCCCCTGCCCCCCACTGCCTTGAATATCTGCCATGATTCCTTCTCTAACACACTGTGGTCCAGGAACATGAGATTTTCGGCAGTTCCTGAACCTGTCGTTCTCTTTCTCCCTGGAGGCTATCACACATGCATTCCCATTTACCTTCACCTGGCTGAGCTTGCCGGCATGTCATAATTCTGACCAGAGGTAATTCTTTGAGAAAACTTCATGAACTCCCCCCCATCACCACCGCAAAGTGTTTGAGTTATATGCCTCCTCATCTGAGCTCTTACATCACTCTGTCTCAATTATTATCAGAGCATACAACACCCTGTACTATGCATGTACACTTCAGAAAGTCCATAGAAGAACAAAATTAGATGGTAAGTTTATTTCGGTGGAAAATTTTTTTAATTCATGCATAGGTTTTCACAAACTTTCAGAAGACCCCTTGGAAGCATGGATTTTTTTTAAAAAAGAATTTTACCAAATAAACATCTTTTAATTCTATTCTTCATGAACTTTTTGACACATCTTTCTATTATCTGATTACTTATCTATCTCCTACAATAATTATGTAAACCCTGGGGCGTATGCTGTGGCATAGTAACCTAAGCCTCCTCTTGTGGCACCTGCATCCCCTATGGATGCACATTCATGTCCCATTTGCTACTCTTCCGATCCAGCTCTCTGCTATGACCTGGGAAATCAGTGGAATATGGCCTAAGTGCTTGTGCCCCTGTACCCACGTGGGGGACCCAGAAGAAGCTCCTTGCTCCTGGCTTCTGATTGACCCAGTTCTGGCCATTGAGGCCATTTGGGGAGTGAACCAGCAGATAGAAGATCTCTCTCTCTCTCTCTCTCTCTCTCTCTCTGACTCTGTCTCTCAGATAAATAAATAAAATACTTAAAAAAAAAGCAAAACAAAAAAATGTGAACCCTTCCAAATAGGGATTCTGGATCCCAACTGCTAACACTGAATCTGGCAGTAAACATTACACATCATTGGTAGTTAATACATGTTTTTAAATACCTAAACAAATGAGGCATCCTTTTGTATCCATTCTAGAACATGGATGCATTATCAAAAACAAGAGCTAAAACATGTTTGGGTGACTGGAAATACAGTGGCAGCTCTCATTGTATCTTTTCTAAGTTAATGAGGCTTTGAGGGTTTTACCATGGAGAACATGGAACCATCTCATAATATAATTTTCCAACAGAATTATGACTTCCCATAGCTTCTTATTTTCAAACCAAAGCACTAGAACAGAGACACACAATTGCGTGGATTCATCCACTCTTTGAATTCCCAGAAATCTGCTTCTCTCTTCTCTCTGCCCTTTGGCTTTTTCACTTTCTACTATGTACTTACTTTCTCTACATTACATACCATGTATTTCTATGCTGTAAATCATACTCATTCATATTTATAGTTTCTACTTCCCCACATTTTTTGTTCAAATGGACAATGGCCCATGCTGTCTATCTTGGTCTCTCTATATATCATGAACCTTCAACTTCACAGCTTGCCACTTCTCTGTATCCCTTCCTCACATTCCCCAAAGATAATGAACATCTCATCTGTGCAAAACAAGGCAGTGGCAAAGGTTTCTGTCCAGCTTACAAAGGTTCCTGTCCTATGTGGTCATTCGAAGAAAGATGGTGCACAGAGTTCATGTAATCTGCAGTTTTCTCTCATTAGAGAGAATATTGGGTGGCAGGGTATACATGGAAGGACTATTCAAAAGCAACTGTGTGTGGAGGAGCAGGAATAACAGGGTGGCAGGTATGTTTTGTACACTTGTTAAAGAAAGGCTTCATAATCTGGGTCTTGTGTCCTCCATTAGCATCAATCTTAACTCCTACAATTTTATAAAATACTATTTATTGATTATCAATAACGAAAAGAAATCCCCCACATCCCTTAAGTGACAGAATGCTACTTTATTCTGAGAAGCACCCAATCAAAGTTCACTGGAGGTGTGATCTCACAGAAGCCAGAAAACATGCTGCCCTCCAGCTGCTTCCTAACCTTTTATTTTATTTTATTTTTTTGGAAAGAAGGAAAACACCATTATATTTTCCCTTGAAACAAACAGATGCCAATTGATCTAAATCCTCTTTATTTTCCCTTAAATATTTGCTTTTTTCCTGCCATTATAGAACACTGTGTAAAACACCATGCCATATGCTAGCTCTTTCATATAAATCACCTTATTTTTGTAATATATGAAACACAGATATTATCTCTGGTGTAAAGATAAGTAAGTTTTTGGTAATCTATATGTTGACCTAAATGCAATCCCCTTCTTCCTACAATGCTTGCATAGAGTGTGTAATAGGATGTAACAGGATGGGTTTAAAAGGACCACCTCATTCATAGAAGAACAGGTATATTTTGGAATCCCAACCTACTTCTGCCTGATGTAAATACTATATAGGACTAAAAAGTCTCACATCTGATATAAGAGATGCAGAGACACATGTAGGCTGAAAGAGTGGTTTGCAACTAACACTTGGTTTCAAAAATTCTCCTCTCCTGTCAATGGCTTAGATTGTAAATCATAATTTCCCCCCACTGGTAAAGACTTATAGAATCTATAGCCATCGTACAGAATCTTACTCTTGGATTTATTTCCTTTGCCACACTATAGATGCTCAATATCTTTTTATTTTTTTTTAAATTTTAAAAACTTTTATTTAATAAATATAAATTTCCAAAGTACAGCTTTTGGGTTACAGTGGCTTTTTCCACCCCATAACTTCCCTCTCACCTGCAACCCTCCCATCTCCTGCTCCCTCTCTCATCCCATTCACATCAAGATTCATTTTCAATTCTCTTTATATACACAAGATCAATTTAGTATATATTAACTAAAGATTTCAACAGTTTGCACCCACACAGAAACACAAAGTGTAAAGTACTGTTTGAGTACTAGTTATAGCATTAATTTACATTGGACAACACATTAAGGACAGAGATCCTACATGAGGAGTAAGTGCACAGTGACTCCTGTTGTTGACTTAACAAATTGACACTCTTATTTATGGCATCAGTAATCACCCTAGGCTCTTGTCATGAGTTGCCAAGGCTATGGAAGCCTTTTGAGTTTGCCAACTCAGATCTTATTTAGACAAGGTCATAGTCAAAGTGGAAGTTCTCTCCTCCCTTCAGAGAAAGGTACCTCCTTCTTCAATGGCCCATTCTTTCCACTGGATCCCTTTGACTCTTAATCCTTTCATTATGATCAATTGTGAACTGAAACTGATCACTTGGACTAGTGAGATGGCACTGGTACATGCAACCTTGATGGGATTGAATTGGAATCCCCTGGCACGTTTCTAACTCTACCGTCTGGGGCAAGTCCAAGCTCAATCTCTTTTTAAAGTAAATAATACAGAATTTTCTATTCCATATTATGTAGAATATGCCAGTTATGCATGTTTACCATTAAACATTTCCAGTAGCCAAAATTCAATATGAAATATTTTTCTAATGGTAATGAAAACAACATTTTTTTCTCAAGCTGATATTTAAACTAAAACTTACTAATCCTTGATATTTTATTAGAAATTATCCAGGAGCTGGGATAAAGTACCACCCGCAGCACCAGTAATCTATATGGGTGTTGCTTCATGTCCCAGATGTTCCAGCTCCCGACTAATGACCTGGGAAAAGTGATGGAAGATGTACCAATTGCCACACACATGGGAGACCTGCAAGAGGCTTCTGGCTTCAGCCTGGCTCAGCTCTGGCCATCACAGCCACTTGAGGAGTGAACTAGGAAATGAACACACTCTCTCACTCTCTCTCTCTCTCTCTCTCCCTCTTCCTCCCCCTCCCTCTTCTTCCCTCCCTGTCTCTGACTTTCAAATGATTAAATAAATCTTTAAAAAATATCCAGGAGCTTAATAGGAAAAAAAAAAAAACCCAAGGGTTTCTGGGGTTTACCATCTGCCTTCCCAGGACTTTCAGTTTCAACAGGAAGGAGAGGAATCTTACAGTCAGACCACTGAAGTCTGATCATAACTGTATGGAATAAGCTTAATATATGTCACAAATTTTTTATAAGCTCAGCATAGTAATGCTTAGGGAAATGTTAAATACAAACCATGTCTAATACCAGCTCTGCAGAGTTGCATGAATAATCCATTTCTCAGGGCCTCCTTAGCTTTGGAGAAGCTTTTATAGCATCAAAGCTGAGCAAATATTTTGCAAATGAATCTGGCCCTAAGTGATCCAGTGTTAAATTCAGATCGTTAATGGAGGGGAAGCTTCCTCTCATCTCAAGAGAAGAAGCTTTACAGTCTACCAATTCTTTAAATATTGACCTAGAAAAAAGCAGCCTGATCTTGAATATGCCAGAACCCACATCAGAGTCACGGGTTGCTCCTCAAAGTTTCTATTAGGCCTTCTTTTATTCTTCTCAAATAATTAAGGATCTGTCCTAAGGGAGAAAATATTTGCCAACTATATATCTGATAAAGATTCATACTCAAAATATATAAGGAATTCAGCATCAAGAAAACATACCTTCATTAAAAATGCGCAAAGAAAATCAGAATAGACAAGTCTCATAATAAGACATACAAATGGCCAACAGGTATAAGAAAAAATGCTCAACATCTCTAATTATCAGGGAAATGCAAATTAAAACTACAAGGGGCTGGCACTGTAGCATAGTGGGTAAAGCCACTGCCTGCACTGTCAGCATCCCATATGGATGTTGGTTTGAGTCCCACCTGCTCCACTTCCGATCCAGCTCTCTGCTATGGCCTGGGAAAGCACAGGAAGATGGCCCAAGACCTTGGGCCCCTGCAGCCATGTGGGCTTCTGGCTTCGGCCTAACCCAGTTCCAGCCATGTGGTAATTTAGGGAGTAAACCAGCGGATGGAAGACCTCTCTCTCTCCTCCTCCTCTCTCTGCCTCTTCCTGTTTGTAACTGTGTCTTTCAAATAAATAAAGCTTTATTTTTTTTAAAGAAACTACAAGGTAGTATCTCCTCATATCTTTGAGAGTAGCAACTATCAAAGAGATGAAAGATGATAAGTGTTGGTGAAGATGTGGAGCAAAGGGAATCTTGGGGATTTAACATTAGCACAGCCATTATGGAAAACAAAATAGAAGATCCTCAAAAAGTTAGAAACAGAGCTACCACATGATCCAGCAGTCCCATTACAGCGTATATATCCAAAGGAAATGAAAGCAGCATATTTAAAAGATATCTATTCCCTCACTCCAAATTTATTGCAGCACTGTTCACAAAGATCAAAATATGAAACGAACCTAAGTGTCCATTAAGGAATGAACAGATACGTAAAATAAAATATTTACTCAAAAAAAGAAAAAAGAATATTCAGTCACTTGTGATGATATTGGTGAATCTAGAGGGCATTCTGTTAACTGAAATAAGCCAGAAACACAAAGACAAATATCACATGGCCTTCCTTATACTTGGAAGTAAAAGCTGATCTCACAGCAATAGAGTAGAATAGTGGTTAACAGGGACAGAAGTGATTGAGGTAGAGGTTGAGAACATGTTGGTCAAAGGATAAACAAGTCAGTTAAACAATAGAAATACATTCAGAAGATCCATTGTATAACATGGTATTGTATCCTTTAAAAACACTAAGCAGATGGATGTCAAGTGCTCTTACCACAAAATTTTAACTATATAAGTAAGGCACAGGTTAGTTAGATTTAATTATGGTGTAAAATATTCGTGCTTCAAAACAGCACCCTGCGCACAAATGCTCTATCTTACAGTCTGTAACTTTTTGAGACTAGGCTTATTTAACATAATGCCTTTGAAACACATCCACGTTCTTGCATGTATGAGAATTCAGTCATTTTGGTTGATCAGTAGTAGTCCATTACAAGGGCATGTCAGAGTTTGTCTTTCCATTTACCTGTTGAAAGACTTGAGTTGTCAGTTTTTGGCAAATAGGATTTCAAAACATTCATAGATGAGTTGGGTGAACAGTTTTAATTCTACTTACATAAATACTTAAGAAAATTTCTGTGTAATATGGCAAACATGCTTATCTTTGCGATAAACTGCCAACATGTTTTCCAAGCGGCTTTGTCATTTTATATTTCATCAACAATGTAGGAGAGTTCTGGTTGTTCTACATGGCTACCAGCAGCTGCTCTTGACAACGACACTTTTGTTTTTGCAATTACCATTCTAGTGCTATGACACTGTAATTCTGGTTTGCATTTAATGGCTAATGATGTTACACACAGTTTCTTAAGTTTGATTATTTTTTCTATGTCTGGCGAAAGGTGTGTTCAAGATTTTTCCTTGCTTTTTAGCTGAGCTCCAAGTATTTGGACCATTAATTTTTCATTTGATCTTGCAGATTTTTTTAAAAAAATGTTTTCAAACTATGAATCCAATTCCTCTGAGACTTACAGAGTTAATCAAGTTTTCTGTTTATTTATTTTTTTTTTTAAGATTTATTTACTTGAAAGTCAGAGTTACACAGAGAGAGGAGAGGCAGAGAGAGAGAGAGGTCCACCATCCAATGGTTCACCCCCCAGCTGGCCACAACATCTGGAGCTGTGCCAATCCAAAGCCAGGAGCCAGGAGCTTCCTCTGGGTTTCCCATGTGGGTGCAGAGGCTGAAGGGCTTGGGCCATCTTCTACTGCTTTCCCAGACCATAGAAGAGAACTGGATCAGAAGTGGAGCATTTGGGTCTCAAACCAGCGCCCATATGGGATACCGGCGCTTCAGGCCAGGGCTTTAACCTGCTGAGCCACAGTGCTGGACCCTGAAGTTTTCTGTTTAATCTTGGATGAGCTTTGGTAGTTTCTGGTTTTAATTGGATGCTTTTAACCAAGTAGTCAATTTTATGTTTACAGAATTCATATTGTCCTTTTGATGGTACAAGGTCTGTAGTGATAGCTCTTTAATTACTCATGGTAATCTATGTCTTCTACATTTTCCATCAATCTTACAAACAATTAAAGAAATAGCTTTTGTTTTCACTAATTTTCTCTCCTGTTTTTCTGTCTTCAATTTATTGATCTCTGCTCTTTCACAATTCTTTCTTCTGATTTGTGTTTTGGGATCTCTTTTCTTCTTTGCTTAGATTCTTCAACAGGATACACAGATTATTGATTTGAAAGCTTATTTTATTGTAACCATTTGATGTTATACGTTTTCTTGCAAGCATTGCTTTGTGAGCATCTCCCAAATCCAACAGGTTTTTATTTTTGTTCAGTTTAAAATAACTTATTATTTTCTTTAACTATAGAATGCTTATAAATGTGTTGTTGATTTTCAGACTGGGAAATGTTTTCCCTGGCATCTTTGTGTCAATGATTTCCAATTTAATACCATTACAACTCCATATAATTTAGTATACGAAGCTTGTTAAAATTTTGTTACTCAGGGTGAGATCTACCTTGATGAATATAACTACCATGTGCTCTCAAAAAGAACGTTTTGTCAAATACATTCAGTTGCTTGGGCTTTTTTTTTTCCTTCACTTCATCTACATCATGGCAAATTTTTGTTGAATATTTCTATGAATTTTTGAGCAAAAACTCTAAAATCTTCCAACTATAATTGTGAATATAACAGTCCATTTCAGTTGTGGCAGATTTTACAATGTGTATTTGAAGCCTGCTGTTTGGTACAGACCTACTTTATCACCAGTAATTTTCCTTGCTCTGAAGTCTACTTTGTCTTACACTAACACAGCATCTCAAGCCTCCTTTTAATGTTTGCAAGATTTCTCTTTTCCATCCTATTACTTTAAGCATACTAATATTATTTAAAAGTAAGTTTCTTATACATGGTATGTCATTGTATCATATATTTTACTTATGTATTATATTTAGTGGTTGTTTCAAGGATTACAATATACACGTTTGATTTTCATATATTTATTTTATTTTCATCTACTCGAAAGGCAGAGTGTCAGAAAGAGAGACAGATGACAGATAAACACACCAACATTTCATCATGTACTAGTTCATTCCCAAATGCACACCAAAGTCATAGTTGGGCCAAGAAACACGAGGAACCCAGAAAACCAGAACTGGGTCTTCCATCTGGGTGCCAAGGGCCCAAGCACTTGAGGCATCATTTGCTGCCTTCCAGAACACATCAGCAGGAAGCTAGATGGGAAGCGGAGTTGCTGAGACTGAAATCAGCACACTGACATGGGAAGTGGGTACCTCAAGTGGCAGCTTAAAGCACTGTCACACAATGCCCGAGCTCCATATGATATTTAGAACCAGTATGTTACCTCTTCAAGTAAACAGAGAGTCTTTCCTACCATCACACAGCTCCCTTACCCATTCTCTCTATATGTTCTTATATTCACATTAATTAACATCTACATAAAATCTGCATCAGACAATGTCATAATTTTTGCATTCAATTGTCATATGTTTTAAAGAACTCAGGTTCAGTTCTTTACCTGAAGAATCTCATCAGTATGTTCTTTAGAAGATATCTCAAGGTTTGTTTTTATTTTAATTTGAAAATTTATTTTGTGGGGCCAGCTCTGTGGTATAGCATGCAAAGCCGCCGCCTGCAGTACCCCATCCCATATGGACGCTGGTTCGAGTCCCAGCTGCTGTACTTCCGATCCAGCTCTCTGCTACGGCCTGGGAAAGCAGTGGAAGATGGCCCAAGTATTTGGGCCTCTGAACTCACGTGAGAGACCTGGAAGACACTCCAGGATCCTGGCTTCGGATCGGCGCAGCTGTGGCCAACTGGGGAGTGAAACAGGAGATGGAAGGCCCCTCTCCCCCTTTCTCTCTCTCTCTCTGCCTCTCCTCTCTCTGTGTAACTCTGACTTTCAAATAAATAAATACATCTTTTTTTTTAAAGAAAATATATTTTGCCTTAATTCCTGAGATTTTTTGTTGGATATAATACTTTAGCTTGAAAAGTCTTTCCCTATGGGACCTTTACCCTGTGGGATTTAAGAATAAATTTCAGCTATTTAAAGAGTTTTTCATCTACAAGTGCTATATCATTTCCCCAGGTTCCTTTCAAGACTGCTCTTCGCCTTTACTTTCCAGCGATACAGACACGATATCCCTGGACACAGATCTGTGTGTATTTCCTTTTATAGTTGTTAGACCTTCTGGAATCTTTAAGTGTACGTGACTTGGCAAATATAGAAAGTTTGTAGCTATCATTTCTTCAAACAAAAGGGTGCTTATATGTGTACGTGTGCATGCATGTGTGTGTACACACTACACTCTTTCTACTTTTTTGGATGTTCAAAGACATGAATCTTAGAACTTTAAAAAATGGTCCACAGGTTCCTGAAGTTATATCCACTTTTTAAAATCATGTTTTTCTGATTGTTCATACGGAATAAATTCCACTGATCTTTCTTCAAAATCAGTGACTCCTTAGCCAATTCCATTTTATTATGGAGTCCTCCAATGGGATTTTTATTTTGCATATGGTAATTTTTAGTTCTAAAATCAGCATAACATGTCAAAATCTTTTATTCCTATGTTGAGACTTTAGTTCATTTAAAAAAGTTTGCCCTTCTTGGAACCTTTAGTAACAGCTGTTTTTAAATCAATCAAATAATTCTAAAGTCTGTCATCTGAAGTGTTATTAGATGCTGTGTTTACCCATGAAACTTGAAATTTTCTAGTTCTTCATATGATGAGTCTTTGAGTTTTGTTTTCATTAAACGGAGGAATGCTGGTTTAATTTCTTTGGCGGCAATTTATCCCGAAGGATTCAGTCTGTACGTTCTGGTCAACCTTCTTTTTATTGCTTTATTGTTTTCCTCTTTGTTTTAATATCAATTGCATATTCAAAGTCTCGTTAGCACCATTTGGAAACATCCTGCCCACCATGACCCCTTAAAGTCAATCTGAAGCTTGGATGGTGGTACATCCAAGTTCATTTCTCAAAGTCTTGAGAATATGCAGAATGAGAAATATTCATGTAAAATTTGAGGGTGAGTCCAGGGATTCATTAAAGCCTTCATGAGGTGGGTTTCCGGGGTCTGCTTTCTCTGCAATCTCCTAGTACTTTTGTGTTACCTGAGGTTCTTCTTGCCAATTCTCAGGCCAGAAAAACATGGGTTTATTAATTCTTCTCTGATGCATACTGTTCTGATTGTACCCATGTTAGAGGTCTAGCAAGAAGACACGAAGAGAAAAAAAGAAAAGCCCTTTATGCTTTATCTTCTTGGGACTAAGTTTTTCTTCCTGAGTTTTAGGGAAGTGAGGGAGTCTCTGCAGTTATCACCGTCACTGCCAGGAAACCCCTTTCCCATTGTTTGAAAATCATTTTGAGGGCTTTTCCTGGAGCTCTTTCTAGGTGTCCATTTCAAGTTTTTTTGCAAGTCAAGACTAGGTGCATTCAAATGAAAACATGATAAATGTATTTCTCCTTTCGTCTCATTTTCAATTATGATTTTTCCTAGGTTTAATCACTGCATTCAGTAGCAGAGATGGTATTTCATCTGTTTATCTTACCTCAAACTGGAAACTCCCTAAATGGTTAATGAGTAGGGAAATAAACTATAACAGAAGTAGTAATTAAGAAAGATAATCTTACTGCATACAAGTGATCATTATATATATAGAGTGAAGAGACAAATTACTTATGTTTTGAGTTTAGCCTTTAGTTACTAACTTCAGACACAGCAAACTTTTACTTATACTGTGTGTACAAAAGTAATCACAAATTAGACAGCCCAACTTCAAAACATCTGACTTCTCTGTAATTTAAAATGATTTCTTAGCACTGGGAAGTTAATTTGTGCTGGCACACATTGTCAGGTATCAGGAATTTTGCAACAATACAGAAAATAAAAAAACAGTAGTAAAAATGGGAATCTAGTTTTAAAGTTCTCATCTTTAACAAGGAGAAAAATTCCCTGCATTCATATTATATGACTGAGTATTTTCTAAAGAAAGCTAAACATTACTAAAGGTTCAGAAATACTCGCAGTTCTGAAATAACCCACCCCTCAACAAGTCTTTTGATAGTTAAAACTAAAATTTTAAATGTAGTACTAATCTTCAGGCTTATATATGCACATCTATTAATATCTATCTAAATTTATATGTAAGCCTATATCTATCTTTCTTAGAGACATATCTGTCGAGAAAAAAAATACATTCTGAAAGCTTTCCAAGTGAGATTAATCTTTTATTTGCAATATGACAAAGAATATAACATATGACAGCTGACAGCACTAAGAGGAACAGCAGGCATTGAACATACAGTCAATCCTCTCTTTTAATTGCCTATTTACATACTTTGGCTTCTTGAATTATAAGTTAGCAAACATTTTTCATTTTATTTTTTAAATGATTTATTTATTTGACATCAGAAATACATAGACTGGAGGAGAGACAGAGACACAGAGAGATATCTTCCATCCACTGGTTCACTCCTCAAATAACTGTAATGGCCAGGGCTGGGCTAGGTCAATGCCAGAAGCTTCATCCAGGTCTCCCATGTGGGTACAGGGGCTCATCTTCTGCTACTTTCCCAGGTCTATTAGCACGCAGCTGGATTGGAAGCACAGCAGCTGGGACTCCAACTGGCACCCCCATTTGGGATGCCAGTGTCACAGGCAGCACCTTTACACAATGCTGGCTCCAACATTTTTCATGTTAAAACACAATTATGAGTTCTAATTTCAACAAAGAAAATTAATTTTTAATTCAGATGAGCCTATTATTTGTGTAGCTACGTATCAGAATTAAAATTAATATATGTACAGGTAAATAGCTGCTCAAATAATAGACTAAAGATCTCTAACTCCTAAGGGCATTTTCAGATTCCAGTGGTTACTTCTTTTTTGAATTACAGTTTGGGGTGAGCTTGGGACACAACTGGTTAAGCCACAGCTTGATCAGCCTGCATCCCACACCCAAGTTCTGGCTGGGGTCCCAGCTGCTCTGCTGCAATATAGCTCTCCCCTAATGCTCCTGGCTCAAACACTTGAGTCTCTGATACCCACATGGGAGACCCAGATGGAACTGCAGGCTCCTGGCTTTGATCTGCTCAGCCTTAGCTACTATGGTCATTTAAAGAGTGAACCAGCAGACAGAAGATCAAGATCTTTCTCTCTCTCTTCTCTGTTAGTCTGAGTTTCAATAAGGAGATAAATCAAACTTTTTTTTTTTTTTTAAGTAAGACAACTTCTAGGTTTTATATTCTTGAAAGGCAGAGAGAATGACATTTATTTAGAGCAAGGAAATGAGCAAGGGATGTTGAGATTTCCCATTTACTGTTTCACTCCCCAGGTGCCAGAAACAATCAAGGATGGACCAGACCCAAGCCAGGAGCCTGAAATTCTATCCAAATCTTCCCCATGGGTGGTAAGGACCCAACTGGTAGAGCCAGGATGTTCTGCCTTGCAGGGTGTGTTTCAGCAGGAAAGTGGAATCCAGAGCCTCCCGTGTGAAACACCTTCCCCTGCTTAGATTTGCAATTTGTCGACATGGGAATGATGGAGTTTTCAAAAAATTCTTTTTCCTCCAAAACCAGAATCTGTTACTCAGCTCTACAAAGGCAAGGACCTAAGCACAGGATAAAAGAAGGTCTAGAAAGAGTCTGTTTTCTATCTTTGGTGAGGAGTTCAGGTCAAGTTCAGCTCCTTGAGTTATAAAAGGTGCTCATAACATTTGTTAAATCAATTGCTTTTGAAAAAGTTCATTTAAATGCTGTATGAACCGCCCTATTGATCACGTGCATCATTAAGCTGTCTCTTCCACCTTTATTTTGCAAACTCTGGAAATAACCAAACCATCCACATTTACTATGAGAACTGTGCTTAAAAACAAAACACATACACATCACTGTGTCTCCATTTTTCCAGTTCTCTGACAGCTGTCACACGCTAAGGCATGGGAGAGACTAAGCAAACACGTCCAGTGATTCCTCCACTGCCTCCCTCTCTACTGGCCCTAGGAAATACAACAAAATCTAATGACTTAGGTGATTTGAGAACAATGCTAGGGTAACAATCATAGGCCAATTTATGAAAGGAGATCAATATAGCTTAAATGAATACTACTTGCCAATAAATATGCCAGTTGTTTCACATACAATGTTTGGATTTACTCTTCATAGTATGCCTGTGAGTTATTATTAACATGATTCTACAAATAATGATACTAGACTTGATAACAGCTAGTAAGTTACTTTGAAATTAAGTCAGAAAGAAAATTGTTCACTTGTAGTTTTCATAGCAATTATAGCACAAAACCAAAACAAACATCCGAATCTTGGCAGTGCTTAGTGAAAATGACTTCACAGTCCCAGCTTGCTTCTTTGGTCAGTGTTCAATGTAACGGCACATGTCTAGACAGGATTCTTCCTTAACATTTTTCTGAGAGGATCCAGATCATCTGTGTGATGCTGCACAGAACATAAGAAACACCCACTCACGGAGAAGCTTCCAGGGATGGTATTCCTCGTGCTTGGAAGCCAGATTGATGTGAACAACAGGTGGGGCTAGTTTCCTTTACAACAGCTCTTGGCAGGATGCAAATTCACTGTGCAGGCCTGACTGCTCTGAGGAGCACCCAGCACTCACTCAGTGTTCAGCCTTAGCAGCAGCAGGAGCTCCCAAATTCCACATCCTTCCACAATCCATACTGAATTAGACCTTCAAAACTTGGGGTCATATTTTTAAAACAGACACTTCCGCAGGAATACTTGATGGCAAATATAAACCCTTTGTGAATTCTTCTGCTTTCCCCTAATTAATCAGAAAGCAAAATAAAATGAAATAAACAAATGAAACTAATTATTATCATGGTATGAATTCTTGTCACTTGTCAGTTTTGCTTCTGGCAATGTTTCCAATAGAGTCTCAGTTCTAGTTTGTTCATTTAAGTAATAAGAAAGCTGCTGCTTAGCTGTGAATGAAAGCCCCCACAAAGCCGATCATATAGACTGTCCTGATACCCTCACGGACATGGCTGTAAAAAATAGCAAAAGGGAAAATCTAGTGTGTGATGACTGCTTGGAGGGACAGTAAAAAGGATCGCACATGAACAGTGAGCTGCAGGTTTCAAACAGGCAAGCTAAGACTTAGTCTGCACTGACTGTACAGCTATTGCTTCTATTATCCTGCAGAAGTTTAATTTTTGTGACCATACAACTAAAAGGATTTTAAAGGCCACCTGCACACCTCTGGACAGAGAGACGGGCCAGGGGCCTAGGGATGGCACAGGCATCATGGTTGTTGCCCCTGGGTAAAGATTTTGGGTGAATGGAAGGTAGCTGTGATAACAGAAAGCTTATGACAATACTATGCTGGCAAAAGGGGCTGGTGCTGTTGGCCCAAGCCCAACCAGACCACGGCACCGTCTCCGCTCTGAAACGGCTGCTGGCAGGAAACAACTAGAACAACCCAGTAGCCAGAAAGCAGTTCTCACTC
Source organism: Oryctolagus cuniculus (assembly GCF_964237555.1). Lineage (NCBI taxonomy): Eukaryota > Metazoa > Chordata > Mammalia > Lagomorpha > Leporidae > Oryctolagus > Oryctolagus cuniculus. The sequence goes on along the minus strand of NC_091433.1, from coordinate 82,011,490 downwards.
TGCTTTGGGAAGCCAGTGATCCTGCCAGAGGCAAGTTGCAGAGCCACAGGGAACTGACACTGCCACACTGGTTGACTTGTACAGGTACCTCTACCTGAGTTTTGTCAGCCTCATAGCAATGTTAAATTCAGTTTTGGAGGCTTGCATTCTGTTTTAAAATAACACACAATCTAGAATATTGCTCTTTTAAATGGAGAGATGCTCACAATAGCTTGTCTCATCCCTCTCCTGGAAAAGTCAACCTTAAAGAATGCTAAAGAGTGAGGAGAGCACTCTGGGGATTTACCCTTTTACTGTCAGCTCTCACTGGCTTGTCCTATAGACTTAGTGAAGGAGAACAAACAGAAGCAAAGAGCCAAAAGTCATTCTACATTACCCTCCCAAACTCGGTCTCAAACCTATGTTTTTCCCTCTCTTGTTATGGAGTTTACTTGAATAGTTAAAAAAAATCACCCTCAAAGAACAGGTCTTCAAAGAGGGAGGTGCCTTTCTCTGAAGGGAGGAGGGAACTTTCACTTTGACTATGACCTTGTCTAAACAAGATAAGAATCGGAGAACTCAGAGGGCTTCCATAGCCTTGGAAACTCATGACTGGAGCATAGGGAGATTACTGATGCCATAGACAGGAGTGTCAATTGCTAAAGTCAACAACAGGAGTCACTGTGCACTTACTCCTCATGTAGGATCTCTGTCCTTAATGTGCTGTGCATTGAGATTTAATGCTATAACGAGTACTCAAACAATATATTTCACTTTGTGTTTCTATGGGGGTGCAAACTGTTGAAATCTTTACTTAATGCATACTAAACTGATCCTCTGTAAAAAAAAAAAAAAAAAAAAAAGAAATTATCAACTCCCAACTTGACACTCACTGGGATTAAACATGACAATAGGTCTGATCTGATTTCATCATCATTTAAAAAAAAATCATCTATTATTTTTCACTTTATGTTTCTGTGTGGGAGCAAACTGTTGAAATCCTTACTTAATGTATACTAAGCTGATCTTCTGTATATTAAGATAATCGAAAATGAATCTTGATGTGAATGGAAGGGGAGAGGGAGTGGGAAAGGGGAGGGTTGCGGGTGGGAGGGAAGTAGTGGGGAGGGGGGGAAGCCATTGTAATCCATATTCTGTACTTTGGAAATTTATATTCATTAAATAAAAGTTAAAAAAAAATCACCCTCAACAGCAAATGAATATTTTTTCACCTGTGACAGAGCATGAGAAAGGGACAGATTTAAAAGCTGGAACAGCTGCTAAAAAATAAGATAATTCATACTTTGGAACAAAGGGCAGCATGAGGTTGACCTGAGTGTCCACATCTGTTCAAAATCAGCTTTCTTTCAAACTGATAATGCAGTTGCCTACAGTGATATTATTTCCAAACTTGAAGAGTTATCTTACAATTATGTAAGTCACCATTCTTTTAAATGAACACATGACATCATCAATGAAAACAAGTTTACCTTTAGAATTACTGCCACTGTGGGCAATTCTTCACTTTCACATATGTGACAGAGATAATGAGTGACAATCTTATTAGGCTATTTCGAAATTTATAACTTACTTGAAGTATAGAAGTATAATTACTACTGAAATATAAGGTGATATAATAATGTTTGTGAAAGTTGTTAAATTAGTGTAAAAAGTATTAAAGCCTTTCAAATATGAATAAGTAGGAAAAGATGTTAATAGTTAAAATGAATATAAAGAGCATTTTTATACACTAAATTTCAGCAAGAAAAAAAATTTGGAGGCAACAAATTGTTCATTAAACTATAAAATGATACAAAGCTGAATAGTAGATATTAGACTGTAACATAATTTTAAAACTTGTGGAATTTTCTTAAGCTAGTATTCATAATATTAAACATAATTACCCTTGAGAACAGCATTCAATTATTAGCTATTTTATATCATTTAGGTCATGAGGCTTTCAAGAAAAAAATCCATTCTTGGGAATTCTTCACATTTCTAAGAGGAAATTAATGTCAGAATGTTAACTTTGCCACTCAAAATATCATGAGAAAAAACATAAAGTTATGCGTAACACGTAAGTCATCTTTGATCCAGACATAACAAAGGATACAAAAAGTACAAAGAAAAATGTGTTCCAGAAAAATGAGGTACACAAAGAATATTTGTTTCCTTTAATCAAATTTGAAGACAATAGACTTCAATTGAGAGACTTAGAAGACAGATTCTTAACATGTTCTATCGAAGAAGAGGAAAGTTTGAACAAAAACTTTGCTGGGGCAGATGTTTGGCACAGTAGATAAGGCATCCATTGGGGTGTCTACATCCCATATCAGTGGGCCTAGGTCTGGGTCTCAGTTCTACAAATTGCAGCTTCTTGCAAATGCACACCCTAGAAGACAGAAGGTAGATTGCTCAAGTACTTGGGCCCCTTTCACCAACATGAAAGGTCCAGACTGAGTTCTGGGCTATCAGGCTCCATCCTGGCCAGCTGCTGTAGGTATTCAGTGGTGTCAACTAATAGACGGGAGATGTCCATCTGTCTGTCTTTCTGCCTTGCATAATAGATAAAAATTTTTAGAATTTTTGGTAAAAATGTGTTAAAATATAGAGAACAGATTTCACAGATAGAATTCTAAGATAATCTACTTCCTTCCCTCCTCACTCTCCACTGCTTTCTCTTCTTCCCTTCAATTTTTGCAATAACATAATTCCAACTTACTTTATAATCACATGCTTAACGTACCACTTAACCTAATGTTCAACAAGTAAAAAGTAGAAAGACCACTATTCCACAGGAGTATAGACAAAGGCTAACAACAATAATCAAATCATAAGACATTGCTGGAAAAGCTACCATAATAGATGGATGCCTTTTTCAGGGGCTGACTTTTTAAAATATATATACTGAAATTATGAATCATAAGAGAAACTTATGTGTTCAGTAAAACATGTTTTTCTCTTTTTTTAAAGATTTTTTAAAATTTATTTGGAAAGGCAGAGTTACAGACAAAGGAGGAAAGACAAAGAGAATCCTCCATCCACTGGTTCACTCCCTAAACGGCTGCAATGGCCAGGGCTGGGCCAGGCCAAAGCCAGGAGCTGGGAGATGCTTCCAAGTCTCCTACATAGCTGCAGGAGCCCAAGCACTTGAGCCATCTTCCACTGCTTTTCCAGGTGCATCAGCAGGTACCTGGACTGGAAGTGGGGTGACTGGGTCTCGAACCAGTGCCCATCTGGGATGCTGGTGTCACATCACAAATGGAGACTTAACCTGCTATGCCACAACGCCAGCCCCAAAACATGTTTTTTGAAAACCATTTTTCCTCACTCTTTTAGCTATGAATATGAAACTTAGTGACAAATGTACTAACTCAAAATGAACATCTATTTGATTTTGCAAACATATTATGCATCTCTTTCTACCTCAGGAGGAACTAAGAATATATATACTTAACAGTGTTACGTACTACAATGTCTAATATTTGAAATTTAATAAACTAAATGGAACTCTGTAATTCTAAATAAAATTTTAACTAGTCTTTAAAATATATGTATTTATTTGAAAGGCAGAGAGAGAGAGAGAGAGAATCTTTCATCCCCTGGTCCATTCCTCAGATGGCTTCATTGGCAGGATCTGGGACAGGCCAAAGTCAGGAGCCAGAAAACTCCATCAGGGTTTGCCATCTGGGTGGCAGGTACCCAAGCACTCGGGGCAGCTTCCACCACTTTCCCAGGTGCATTATCAGGGAATTGGATCAGAAGTAGAGAAGTCAGGACTCTTAGGGATGCAGGTGTCACAGGCAGTGGCTTAACTCTCTGCCACAATGCAGGCCCAAATTTTAGCTGTCATTCCCCAAATCCAGCTTCACTATTGTAGTATTTATTTTACCAAGACATTTAACATTCAGCCATTCAGTACATAACTATAAAATGAGCTGAATGCTAATTCCAAATAAAGTAACAAAAAAACCTTGAGCCTGTCTTAGAAAATATGTAGACAAATTTATTATATGGATGAGGAAACTAAGTCCAGTAACAAGAACTTAATGGCCATGCTGATGCCATCATTTAGTTCTTTAAGATTTCTATCTTAGGATTTTAACATTAGGTCATGTTCTTCCTTACAATCAAGAAATTATTTAACAAATTCCTATGATGCTTTTCTACTGAAAGAGACTAGGTATATCAGAAAAAAATATTTCTGAGATGCACTGTTCTCATCTCTTTGTTTTTGCTCATTAGAAAAAGGAAACCACAACTCATGAATAAGTGGGCCAAAATACAATGACTAACTAGGGGACATTCTTTTTTTTTCAGACTTAGAACTTTTGTCATCACCAGCTTTTTTTAAAAGTTTTTATTTAATGAATGCATTTTTTCATAGATACAACTTTAGGAATATAGTGGTTCTTTCCCCCATACCCACTCTCCCACCCCAACTCCCATCCCACCACCATCTCCCTCTCCTATTTCCTTCTTCATTATGGTTCATTTTTAGTTTGATTTATATATGGAGGATGAACTCTATGTTAAGGACAGATTTCAACAGTTTGCACCCACTCACACACACAACATATAGAGTACAGTCTGAGAACAAGATTTGCAGTCAATTCTCATAGTACAACTCATTAAGGACGGAGGTCCTACATGGAGAGTAAGTGCATAGTGATTTCTGTTGTTCCTTTAACAATATTCTTATTTATGACATCAGTGATCACCCGAGGCTCTTGCCATTGGCTGCCAAGGCTATGGAAGCCTTTTGTGACCAAGACTCCATAGGTATTTGGACACTGCCATAAACAAAGCGGATGATCTCTCCTCCCTTCAGAGAAAGTACATCCTTTTTGATGGCCCTTTCTTTCCACTGAAGTCTGTGGGGAGCAACTTGGACTAGACTAAGTTACTGGAATTAAGACTTATTCTATGCATCTGCTCTCCCACAATATGGCGCTGAGAAGGGAGAAACAGCTTCTACACAGCTGCCTCCAGTTCAACCAATAAACTGTAGGACCTGCTCCTGATTGGAGGAGAGCAGCGTACTCGGCGTGTGGGTAGCAGAGTTGGGATTGGTGGAAGAGGACTATAAAGGAGGAGAGAGACAACATGCACCAGGAACATCTAAGGGGAACACCTGTGCAGCCCCCGAGAGAGCCGGCCAGCGGTGTGCCGCTCCCCCGCGGAAGTGGGGAAAGTGGCCAGGGGGAACTGCCCTTCCATGGAGGTGGAAGGGTCGGTAGCCAACCCGGGAAGAACCAGCAGCAAACCCGGGGAGGGCTGAGCAGACGAAAGAACAGCGCAGGGTCCTGTGTCGTTCCTCCACGAAGAGGGGGAGCGACAAAGTCTCACAGAAATTCTCCATGTAGGATATTTTTTACCACAGAGTCTTGGCTTTCCATGCCTGAAATGCTAATAGAGGGCATTCTTAAGAATTTTGTGAAAATATAAAAACATAAAAATGGCAATGAAAAAGGTAATTATTTAAAAGAGGCACACACTATGAATGCTACTTCATTATTAAGAAACAGAATTTAGAAGCCACTGCTTAGATAAGACATAACAAAAAAGGTAATTAATAAATGAAACTTTATGCAAACAAGAAAAAAAAATCCTTTGGTAAGCTACTAGAGTTTGGGATTTGTAACTTGATATTTTAGGCATCCCATCCTGAAGATGTAGTTGCTACCTCTCTTTAAATAGAATGAACATTCAAGACTACACACTGAATTTGAGAAATTTCTCCACTTAGTGAATTTTTCAAGGCCATAATCCTACTAATGTTGCATAACAAAATATCATAGAAGACTTAAAAATAGCCAGCAGAGTATCTGAGTGTTCCTCTTTTACCCAACATTTCCCTAGTTTATGAAAAAATGAGTAGTGCATGAGAGAAAATTTAGTTCTCAAACTCACATTGAATCATGAAAACAAATAGTAGGGTAGGAATAGAATCAAGAGCTCCACCGAGAGTACTCAAGCTAATAAGATAGCTTAGAAATATGCCAGAATGTGCAAGAAGAAAAGTAAATGCCATGGCAGCTGTGCAAACCCTAAGGTAGGAAGGGAACAAAGGAAGGAATGTAGAGAAGGAGTAATGAGGAGGAACAATAAAAATAGTGCATAAAAACCTCAAACAGATTTAGCAAGTAAAACTATAAAAATATGTGATGCCCAGTTAAATTTGAATTTTATATAAAACCCTTCATATAAATAACTATCAGTAAAACATAAATGATGCATGAGACATCTTTATACTAGAAATAATCATTGAACAAATTATCATGAGAAATACAATTACTTCTCTACTTAAAACTACTCTAACTCATAAACTACCCTATTCAAAACCATTTCTCTAACATAAGAATATAAGTTATTATAGCGGAGGCTTAGCTCACTACGCCACAGTGCTGGCCCTCTCAAATTTAACCTTTTTCAAAAAAAAAAAAAAAGATTTATTTATTTATTTATTTGAAAGTCAGAGTTACAGAGAGAGAGGAGGAGAGACAGAGAGAGGTCTTCCATTCACTGGTTCACTCCCCAGTTGGCTGCAATGGCCGGAGCTGGGCCAATCCGAAGCCAGGAGCCAGGAGCTTCCTCCCAGTCTTCCTATGTGGGTGTGGGGGCCCAAGGACCTGGGCCATCTTCTACTGCTTTCCCAGGCCACAGTAGAGAGCTGGATCAGAAGTGGAGTAGCTGGACACGAACTGGCACCCGTATGGGATGCCGGCACTGCCCGCGGCGCCTTTACCCACTATGCCACAGTGCTGGCCCCAGGAGAAGATACTTCTTGAGGTGAAAATTTATAGTCACAGTTACCCCTAAAACTTCAGTTTTATTTTTCTGTAAAATAAAAATTGAATTATGCCATGATTCCATCTGCCTCCATCTACCACTTCGGTATATCTCACCATCCATTAGTCCATCCATCCAATTTTCATTTTTTTGTTTTTGTTTTTTTAGTTTTTTTAACTTTAATGAATCTAAATTTCCAAAGTACAGCTTATGGATTACAATGGCTTCCCCCCCTCCCCACAACTTCCCTCCCACCCGCAACCCTCCCCTTTCCCGCTCCCTCTCCCCTTCCATTCACATCAAGGTTCATTTCCAATTCTCTTTATATACAGAAGATCAGTTTAGCATACATTAAGTAAAGATTTCAACAGTTTGCACCCACATAGAAACACAAAGTGAAAAATACTGTTTGAGTACTAGTTATAGCATTAAATCACAATGTACAGCACATTAAGGACAGAGATCCTAGATGAGGAGTAAGTGCACAGTGACTCCTGTTGTTGACTTAACAAATTGACACTCTTGTTTATGGCATCAGTAATCACCCTAGTCTCTTGTCATGAATTGCCAAGGCTATGGAAGCCTTTTGAGTTCACCGACTCTGATCATATTTAGACAAGGTCGTAGTCAGAGTGGAAGTTCTCTCCTCCCTTCAGAGAAAGGTACCTCCTTCTTTCATCCATCCAATTTTCTATCCTTATATCCAGAAGTGTACAAAGAAAGTGTCACAGGGTTTTACAACATCTAAGGTCAAATGTGAGCATTTATGTGTAGTTTGGTTCAAGGCATTCATTTAAACTTAACGGGTGGCTTAAATTATGTATAGCAAAATTATATAGTGAGTTTTCTTAAAGGAAAAAAAAGGAGAAACGGTCGAGCAAAAATGTCAAGATAGCAAGATTAATCCTAAGAAATAGAAGAGTGATTGATTATATTTCCACGTGTATATTTTTAGCACTTTTAACAGCTACAGTAAATGTTCCTACAAATCCACCAGAGAAATACAAAAGTGACAGATCTCCCAGCCTCCCTCTCCCACCCGCATTCTCATCCTCTAGAAATCTTACATGCATGCCAAAGAATATACATAGTTTAGATACAGATGAGAGGCATTCTCAAGCAAGTTCATGGAAACATGGATTATGAAAATGACTATGCATGGATTTCAAAATTCTTTGCCCCAAAATAAGCTTATCTTTTAATCCCACTTTCCATGAACTTTTTGAAGTCCCCTTGTATATCTGCTTCTTTTTTTTGTTTGTTTTGTTTTTTAATGTGCACAGGATCAAACTGTCAATTTTCTTCTAAATTAAACTTGTTAAAAAACATTATAAGGTGGCTGGCACTGTGGCACAGTAGGTTAAGCCTCTGCCTGTGGTGCTGGCATTTTATATGGGTTCTTCATGTCCTGCTGTTACTCTTCTGATCCAGCCCCCTGTTAACGTGCCTGGGAAAGCAGCAGAAGATGGCCTAAGTGCCTTTGGCCCCTGAACCCAAGAGGGGGATCCTTAAGAATCTCCTGGCTTTGGATCAGCCCAGCTCTGGCCAGTGTGGTCATTTGGGGGAGTGAAATATTGGATAGAAGACCTTTTTCTCTGTCTCTCCCTCTCTCTCTCCCTCTAACTCTACATCTCAAATACATAACATTTTTTTTAAATCCTATGAACTGTAATAATTTGTTTGCTATTCTTCATTTTTTCTATACTTTTTTAATCACTTCACACATGGCTTCGATGATATGCTAGAAAATTCCTTTTGCTTTGTAGTGCAAAATATGCACATTAAAGATTTAATTTCCTAATCCTTTGGTGACTGGCTCTCCAGTTAGATTTTTCAGTTCTTTCATGATTCCATGATTCTGAATTGTTGATCCCAGCATTCTGGATCCCACAGGAGTTTCAGAGATGCCAATTAACTATGGTGCTCGGTAAAGATGGAAAATAAAGCTTGATATAATCTTAATTTAATAAATCTCCATTGGCTTCCACGTTTATTTTCTTATAATCTTCCAAAAATATACAGGGTATTACGTATCATTAGTTCCATTCCAGGTAACTCCAGGCCAACACACACAACACAGCAGAACACTACAGCCTTGCTTTATCCCTCTGTCCTGCCCCTCTCTCATGCATGGTTGGTTTCCCTCTGTGTCCCACCACTGACAACTCTGAACTGTGGTTCCAAGACTTGAGCTCACTTTCATATGTTTTCATTCAAAGGTTTACATTGCAACTTTCCACTCATTCTCTTTATCACAGCGGCAAAGATGATACAGTTTTGTGGGAAAAAAATGCAAGTTCATATAATAGAAGTTTTCAATTGGATTGAGATTGCTGTATTAGCCAGGATCACAGACTACAACAGAAGCTGCCAGAGACGATCATTTGGGTAAGGCAGCAAAGCAGAGCATCACGCTCTAGGATGGCCTTAAAGGCCCCTCCATAAAAGGTTGCATCTAGTGCACCATCTAGGCTACCCAAGGGCAAGAAGAGCTTCCTTCCAGGAGTTACTTCCCTATCTTAGGATCCAAACTCACCCAGCAATACTCCAAGTGGGCAAACTGGTTAACGCCAAACAGTGGTGGCTGCAAGGTCACCCCTTCTCACCTCATGTAAAAAGCTAACAGTCCTCTCCTGCTACCCTCTTCCTTCAGCCTGATTTGACCCTAACTAAATGAAGCCTGGGAATTCTGCCCAACACCCTCTTCTTTCTTCTGGAGAAGTCTGGGCGGTTGCTTCTCCAGCTTCCGGACACTATCTCCGCAAGCCCTGGAATCTCAGGCCCCACGGGCCTCAGCCTGGGTGAAGGCACAGCGTCGCTCTCCTTGACCTTTCCTCCAGCAATCTGTACGTGCTGCGGCTACTCCTGGTTTGCACGCCCAGCAGCTGCTCACCAGTGAGTTCACCTCAGCAATTAAAATGCCAAGAACAGTTTCTGCAGGAAAGCTGGTGACACTCTGCCCTGCAGCTGCACACAGAGCAGGTGGACTGCCAGCTCGGGCAGCGCAGTCCATCAAACCCACTTGCAGCTGTTCCTGAATGCGCTCGTCTCCTTTCCTGCAAATTCCAGAGTTTCTCTCTGCTGCACTATATATTAAGTTTCAGCCCAATTTTGTCGAATTTTTATTTTCTACATTTTAAGAAAATACTAGGAGTCTGTTTTTTAACCCCCCTCCACTCTCTCTTTTTAGGCATTTCTTTAACTGTGTGTTCAGGAAAACAGGAACATGATTCAAAAGGAATTTGAGAGGAAATATGAGGTAGCATGGATAAAATTTCATTACATAGCCAAAATCAGTTAAAATGCTCCAAGTGTACATTCTAAAACTCCCTGGGATGTGGCCCAGTACAGTATCCACATCTCTTGATACATGAGACTGCAAATGAATTTCTAATATTGAAAACATGCACATAAATATTGAAAAAATGCATCTATATCTCTATCTGTAGTAAAATATAGAAGGTATACATGTAATAAGATAATCTAAAAGGTTGTACTAAAACAAATATTGAAATCTTTCCTACCATGCACATTAAACTGTGTTTATTAAATCTGCTAATCATTGAGTTATAGTAACAACAGCATTTAGCATAGACCTTGCTTCAATGGATAAGTGAATTAAAATGTTCAAACATTGAGATACTGTGGACTTATTCATTTCATACATGAAATGATTGTACCAGGTGCAGTGAAAGATATAAACAATTAAAATTTTTGAATTACAATATTTTATATCTAAGTACTGAGATTATACTTGTGCAAGTCCAGGTGACTATATATGTCACATCATATATACATAGTATCACCTGTATATGATAGTCAAGCTGTAGCTGAATATTGTGTCAATAAAATTTTAAATAATCAAACATTGCCCTAATTGACTGAAGAATTCTGCCTCCCTTGTTAGTATACTGCTTAAGTTTTTGGGATAAGTTGCATGCCTTGCAATTTGAACATACTTTAGGCCACCTAAGACAGCTCTCCAATACAAGGTTTCCCTTGACATGGCAAGCTTTCAGTATTGCAGGTGTATTTGCATATGTGTTTCTTGTTAAATAAATAATCTGATTTTAATCAAGGCCAAAAGGGAAAATGCTCTGTTAACATGACTGATAGGCTGATAGAAAGCAATGCTATCCATATATTAAACATGTGGATTAATAAATACTTTTGAATGACTTAGATTAAGAGTTAGAAGGTTAAGGGCACATTCCAACTTAAGCAATGATTCAAACAAGAAATTCTCTAATTTCCATTTCTGATGTTTATAGGGACTTTACCTTATTTTATGTGAGGCAGAGGGCCCATAAATAATATTCATAAGATTAAATAGCCTTTAGTATATATAATTAAAAGAAACATTTATAAACTGTTGTGTAAGACTTGACATAGGGACTGGTGCTGTGGCGTAGCAGGTTAAGTCTCTGCCTGAAAAGCTGGCATCCCATATGACCACTGGTTCAAATCACGGCAGCTGCACTTCCAATCCAGCTCCCTGTGCATGTGCCCAGCAAAGCAATGGAGGATGGTCCAAGTCCTTGGGTCCCTGTACCCACATGGGAGACCAGAGAAAGCTCCAGGCCCCTGGCTTCCTCCTGTCTCAGTCCTGGCTGTTGCTGCCATTTGGGGAATGAACCAAGGGATGGAAGATCTCTAATTCTCTCTTTGTCTGTCTCTGTCTCTGTCTCTGTCTCTCTCTCTCTCTCTATATATATATATATATAATCTGTCTCTCCTCCCCACTCTGTAACTACTCTTCCTTTCAAATAAAAGTAAATAAATCTTTAAAAAGACCTAATAACAATAAAAAATACATGTAAAGTTGTATTTACCAACAAAATGCTCAGACTCAAGTATAAAATAATATAAGAGTATTCTGAAAAGTTTTGAAATCCATACATGAGGGGTTTTCATAAAGGTAATGAGAAATGTGCGCTACGAAAAAAGTATGTCTGGATTTCAAACATTTTTTGTACGAAAATAGACTTATTTTTTAATTTCATTTTCTCCATGAATGCTTTGAAGTACCCTTAGAATTCCTCCAGCCACTCATATTCCCAATTTGCCATTGCAAACTAGGAAACCAGGCAACTAGATTAATTTATTTGTAAGCAAACAGAAAAGAACAAAGGAAAAAAGATGTAAAGCCAAAGGTTAGTATTATTTTGTCGCTCCCCCTCTTCGTGGGGGAACGACACAGTACCCTGAGCTGTTCTTTCGTCTGCTCGGCCCTCCCCGGGTTTGCTGCTGGTTCTTCCCGGGTTGGCTACTGTCCCTTCCACCTCCGTGGAAGGGCGGTTCCCCCTGGCCACATTCCCCACTTCCGCAGGGGAGCGGCACACCGCCGGCCGGCTCTCTCGGGGGCTGCACAGGTGTTCCCCTTAGATGTTCCCCTTAGATGTTCCTGGTGCATGCCGTCTCTCTCCTCCTTTATAGTCCTCCTCCGCCAATCCTAACTCGGCTGCCCACACGCCGAGTACGCTGCTCTCCTCCAAACAGGAGCAAGTCCTACAGTTTATTGGCTGAACTGGAGGCAGCTGTGTAAAAGCTGTTTTCTTCTCTCCCAGCGCCATATTGTGGGAGAGCAGATGCATAGAATAAGTCTTAATTCCAGTAACTCAGTCTAGTCCGGATTGCTCCCCACAGATCCCCCTTTCTTTTTATTTTTTGGCGTTGATACGCGCCTGTCTTCGGTGTCCCGCGGCACACACTCTGCTCTACTTGCTAGAGTTGCCACAGGTTCTTACAAGTCCTATCAATCAGGCAAACCAAATCCGGGTCCTCTCTTCGCCATGTTGTGAGGAGGTTTTTAGGCGCTGATGCGTGCCTGTGTTCGGTGCCCTGCAGCGCATGCTCTGCTCTGCCTGCAGGGGCTTACAAGCCCTAACAATCAGGCAAACCGAATCCAAGCCTTCTCATTGCCATATTGTGGGGGAGACTTATTGGTGTTGATTCATGCCTATCTTCGGTGACCTGCAGCTCATACTCTGGTCGAGCTGCCTACTGGTGCTTATCGCCTTACTAATCAGGCAGACCGAATCTAAGCCTTCTCATTGCTGTGTTGTGGGGAGGCCTTTTTGATGTTAATTCGTGCCTGTCTTCGGTGACCTGCGGCACATAAGCTGCTAGCCGCCGGCAGGTGCTCACCGCCTCACTAATCGGGCAGACCGAATCCAAGCTTTCTAATTGCGGTATTGTGGGGAGGCCTTACTGATGTTAATTCGTGCCTGTCTTCGGTGACCTGCGGCGCATAAGCTGCTAGCCGCCCGCAGGTGCTCACCGCCTCCCTAATCAGGCAGACCGAATCCAAGCTTTCTCATTGCCATGTTGAGGGGAGGCCTTTCTATTTCTCTATTTCTCTATCTCTGGGCATTCCTATTTCTCCCATTTTACTTCTATCTTCCAGCATTCCTATTTCTCTCATTTTACTTCTATCTTCCAGCATTCCTATTTCTCTCATTTTACTTCTAAACTTCTGTCTCTCTTATCCCCGCGGCTTCCCGGCGCCTCGCCCTGCCGGCGCCCGCCCCGAGGCTGCTTCTCGGCGCCTCGCCGGCTCTGAGCCGCTTCAGCCCGCGCCTCTCTCATCTGCGCGGCTCGGCTTTGCGCGCACACTCCGCGGTTACGCACTAGCCCCGCGTTCCCTACCTACTTGAGCCCCGCACGCTCTGTCTGCGCGCGGCAGCCTCCACGAGTCACACAACGTAGCTTACGTCTCCGCCATTAGCATTCAATCTAAGTTCCCCGGGCTAGCCTGGCGAATTCAACCCAGCTCACGTCTCCGCCCCACGATTTGGCTTCCAGTCCTTTGCTCCCCGGGCTAATCAGACGGATCCCAACCGGGCTTACGTTTCCGCTTCTGGTTTTAACTTTTCGCCCCCTATTCCCGGGCTAACTTGAGAATCCCAAAGTGGCTTTCGTCTCCGCCTTGGCCTGCCCCCCGTGGCTTCAATTTCCCTAACATTTTTCTCTACCCGGTATGTTTCCCTAAGTTTTCTTCCAACAATATTCCTCCCTCATTTCTCCTGGCCTCTCCCCACAGTCCGTATCCAAGTCTGTTTGTTCTAGCTTTCACTTTTGCTTTTGCCCTTAGAGATTTCTCCCAGCTTCCCCCCGTAGTCCGTATCTGAGTCTATGCCTGGGCTTTCAATAGCTTCTTCCGGCACCTTTTTCGTCCGGCTTTTCCCTAGGCTGTTTGCTAGTCTCTCTCTCCGAAATTTTCCCATTTCTTCCCGTTTCTTCCCTCCTAAGTTTCATATCCGTCCTAGGTTTCCTATCCGTCCTAGGTTTCCTATCCGAGTCACGGCACCAATATGTCGCTCCCCCTCTTCGTGGAGGAACGACACAGTACCCTGCGCTGTTCTTTCGTCTGCTCGGCCCTCCCGGGGTTTGCTGCTGGTTCTTCCCGGGTTGGCTACTGTCCCTTCCACCTCCGTGGAAGGGCGGTTCCCCCTGGCCACATTCCCCACTTCCGCAGGGGAGCGGCACTCCGCTTTTAATATACTTTGTGTATTTATTACAACAGTATTATGGAAAATATATTATTTTAATGGTAGTTTTAACCTATAATGCAATTTCAAATTTGAGTAGAATAATAAACTTGCCTGACATAAAACAATCAACACGTTTATTGAGACAAGCCATTATGCTGGTTGCCTTAAATTATTCAAAGAAATTTCAGACAAATTTCTGCTATCTTTGAATTTATGCTATTCATGTGAAGAAAAGCATCTATATAAAAATTGGCTATAATTTAACAATATGGTAAGTTTAAATAAATGGACAGGCATTAAAGCACTTTGAGTCCATAATTATGATTCCCTAACAAATATTTTCTGGAATTCAAATACAAATATAACCTAAAATATGAACACTGCCTTCTTTTTTTATAGAAAACTTTTATTTAACAAATATAAATTTTGAAAGTACAACTTCTGGAATATAGCGGTTCTTCCCCTCATGACCAGCATGGCCTTCTTAACAATGGAACATGTGTTATAATTTATTTGGGGAAGAGGAGAAGTCAGGTGGAGGTCAAAGATATTCAGTTAACTTTAAAATAGTCTATATTATTACGGTTCTACCAAATACAAAGTACAGTTTGATGAGAGAATCGCTGAGATGGTAGCACAGACTGAGCACACTCCTGAAGCTGGTACCAAGACACGGATGTTTGCAATCACTAATTTTATATTCACTGCAGGATGTGGACATTGCAATAACACAAGGAAAGGGAAAGAGATTCACAAAGATTGTAGAGGAAGAAATCTAACTCACTGCTCACATGACATGATCACTGAATGTATAAAACAAACTATAATGAATAAGTGAAATTAGTAAGATTGCTGGTTAGGTCAATATGCAAATAGAATTGTATCATATAGAATTCCAATGTAAACTACAGTGAAACAAAAACGCCATACTGTGGGGACTGCAGTTGTGGTGCAGTGTGTTAAGCGGCTGCTTACAAAGCCGGCATCCCATACTGGAGCACTGGTTCAAGTCAGTGATGCTCTCTGCTAATGTGCCTGAGAAACAGTTGAAGATGGCCCAAGTGCCTGGGCTCCTGCTGTACACGTGGGCCATCCACCTGGAGTTACAGGCTCCTGGCGTGAGCCTGTTCTAGGCCCAGACATTGAGGCCATCTGGGGAGTGAACTAGCAGATGGAACATCTTTTTTATCCTCTGCTCTACCACTCTGCCTTTCAAATAAAATAAATTTTTAATTTAAGGCAAACAGATTTCATGTGTTTCATATACACAGGTTTAGGAACATAGTGATACTCTCACACTACCACCCTTCCTCATCCTTCCTCTCTTATTTCCTCTCAATTTTCATAACGTTCACTTTACACTCATAATGTGAACCCTACACTAAGTAAAGAGTTCAACAAATAGTAAGAAGAAAAAAATAATGTTCCTCAACAGCAGAGACAAGGGGTGTAAAAATAAATTTTTTGAAAGGGCTATTTAGCAAAGCACCACAAATATAAAATGCCCAAGAACAAATTTAATGAAAAATGTGCAAGAGCTCTATTCCAAACTAAAATATTAGCAAAGGAAAGGAATGTCCTAAATAAATACGTTTACTCAATTTTCATGGTTTAGAGGATTTGATATATTGATAAGATATCACTTTCCAGGGCCTGCGCTGTGGCACAGGGGGTTAATCCTCTGCCTGTGGTACCAGCATCCCATATGATTGCCGGTTCTAGTCCCGGCTGCCCCTCTTCCAATCCAGCTCCCTGCTATGGCCTGGGAAAGCAGTGGAAAATAGTCCAAGTCCTTGGGCCCCTGCACCCATTGACCTGGCTCCTGGCTTCAGATCAGCACCGCTCCGGCCGTAGTGGCCATCTGGGGAGTGAACCAGTGGTTGGAAGATCTCTCTCTCTCTCTCTCTCTCTATCTCTCTCTCTCCCTCTCTCTACCTCTCTACCTCTCTACCTCTTTCTCTCTTTCTCTCTCTCTCTCTCTCTCTCTGTCTCTACCTCTGTCTCTACCTCTGTCTCTACCTCTCTCTGTAACTCTGTCTTTCAAGTAAATAAATAAAATCTTAAAAAAAAGATACCACTTTCCAACAAACTCACTTATAGGTTAATGCAACAGCATTTAAAACCCTTTGAGTTCATTTGGGAGGGGGGAAGGGGAATTGTCATAGCTGATTCCAAAATAAAAATGAAAATGAAAAGGATCTAAAATAGTGCAGACAACCCTGAACACACAATACAACACTGGAGGAGACTGATACTGAATAACGATATGAAAATCGACCAAAGGTGCAGAAAGAGACCTACAGGTGTATGGTTTATGAATATTCTCTACCTCAAGTCAGTGAGAGAAATGGATAATCTTCTCAATAGGTAGTGCTATAGAAACTGGTTATCTGTCTGGAAGAAATAAATCTCGACCCACATTGTATTCCACAATCAAAAGTAAATTTCAGGTGGGTCGCAGATCTACATGTAGAACTGAAGCACCAAGCTTCTAGAAGAAAATTAGGGAGATGTTTTCAGGAATTCTGGATAGTCTACATTTCAACAGATGGAACACAAAAAGAACTAATCCTAAAAAGAAAAGAATAAAATGGACTCACAAAATTAAGAACTCCTATTCATCAAAAGAAATTAACAGGTAAGTGAATAGGCATGCCAGAGTAGAAGAACATCTTCACAACACATACACATGAGAAAGTATTAATGATCAGAATGTAAAATGAAATCTTCCAAATTAGTAAGTCAAAATATCATTTACAAAGAGCAGAAAATTTTAATGGATATTCAAACTGCAGAGGCCTATGAAAACGTGTTATAGTCATCATTAGTCAGCATGAATATTCTAATTAAACCACAAAATTATGCCATTTCACATATACTAGAATGGCTAAAATTAAAAATACTGATGATACTAAGTACTGGCCAGCATGCATAGTACTGGGAACTCACAGACATATGGGTCTGAATACAGGGGGTCTTCAAAAAGTATATGGAGAATACATATTATAAAAAATTATGCATAGGAGGCAAATTTTTATAAAAAAGTAAACATCCTTAATTCTATTTATTCCACAACTTTTTGAAGTACCTTCATTTACACCAGTTCACTTTGTAAGAGTTTGGAAGCATGAACTACAGTTAAATATGCCTACCCATAGCAATTGCACATCTAGGTACAGACACAAGAGAAAATGTGCATGTTTTCCAAGTGACATTCATATACACATGAATGTTGATAGCATTCTGATATCTAGAAGTCCCAGGATAGAGGCATTCCATATCTCCATCAACAAAAGAATGAATAAATAATCTGAAGTTCCTCTATATAACAGAATACAACAGAGCAATAGAAAAGAACTGATATATGAATGAACATAGATGAAGTTAAAAATCAGAATACGCAGAAAGAGAAGATTCAGAGTACATGAGAAACTTTCAAAAGGTCCTGAAAATGGAAATAAAAGAAAAAATTTGGGGTAAAAATTTTTAAAATACATGCAAGAAAACTATGGATAATGCATGTTATAAAAAACTGTGCATGTATAAAAAACTGTGCATGGATTTCAAAATTGGGAGCATCAAAATAAACGTATGCTTTTTAATTACATTTTCCACAAATGCTTTGAGCTACCCTGATATGTTTTGAATTGATTTAGCTCATTAACAACAATATGAACAATATGAATATAGTGTATTAGAAGATCCATTTACTGTCTTTCAGAAAGAGGGTATTTGGGGGTAAGGGGCAAAAGGAAACACATAAAGTAAGGACAATTCTTTATGTGGGCATTGGTTATACAGGAAGAAATATTAAAATTTTTTTCAATGTTGGTATACTTTATTCAATGTAAGTAATGAAACAATTAAGAAAGAAAAAGTTCTAAGAAGATAAAGTAATCCAATTGGAATCTTCTGAAATACATACCTTAGTCAATCCTTTGATCAAGCAGAGATTGTTTTCCTCCAGAGTATTTTGAAATTACACACAGGTGAAGAAGAGGACAAATTAGGTCAAAATACCTTTCTTTTTTTTTTTTTTTAATATTTATTTATTTGAAAGTCAGAGTTACACAGAGAGAGGAGAGGGGTCTTCCATCTGCTGGTTCACTCCACAATTGGCTGCAATGGCCAGAGCTGAGCCAATCCGAAACTAGGAGCCAGGAGCTTCTTCCAAGTCTCTCACAAGGGTGCAGGGGCCCAAGGACTTGGGCCATCTTCCACTGCTTTCCCAGGCCATAGTAGAGAGCTGGACAGGAAGTAGAGGAGCCAGATCTTGAACTGGTGCCCATATGGGATGCCGGCGCTTCAGGCCAGGGCGTTAACCTGCTGCACTGCAGTGCCGGTCCCCAAAATACCTTTCAACTTGACCTGGGAAAAATGAGCTATGTCGGTATGTATCTATAATATGGAGTAGACTAAAGGTGTCAGCTCTTACACTGTTTCTATTTGTCCTTCCAAGATGTAAACACCTATGTAGAAAAGGCTTTTCTACTTTGTCTTCTCCAAATCTCAATCTTTAAAAGAAGGAAGTAGCTAGGATCTTCAGTACAGACAGCACAGCTCTTCACCAATATGAACCATTCTAACATGTTCCTCTACACTGTGAAATTTTAACATCTTCTGAACTAATATGTTTCTTATAGTTTGAAATCCTACAAGTATGTATTTGTATTTTTATGCCATTTTTCTTAGAAATCTTAGAGAGAAATAACAAATCATCTTACAACTCTCGTAGTGACAGTGCTGCCGAAATACAACCACGGAGATTTAATCACATAGGCCATCTTAATACAATAGTCTTTGATTTGATAATTTATTGTTGTTATCAAGTTCATTTCCACCTCCATCTCCCCATTCCTTTCTTAAAATGACATTCTATTTGCTATTCAGAGAACCAGGATGTGCACTGGGCTAGTTATTGCAGACAGCATTTAAAAGCAAAATACTGGGAATGGAAATGAGTGAGAAAAAACAATGAGAAACTACATATTTGTAGTACAGAGAGAAATTCTCAAAATGTATTTATATCATATGCGTATTAATAAAATAACTGTGCAATATGTTTCTATGCTTTTATTATAACAAAATATGACAAACAGAATTTGTTGAAGTAGATTCTGATCTGTTTTATACAACTGATGTTTTACTAATATTTTAGTTAACATACTCTAATACCTTATTTTTAAAAAATAAAATCCTGTTATGAAGTTCTAGCAGGCAGAATCAAGAAGTTGCAGGAATACATACATCAGCTTCTTTTAATGAAAGATTTTGACAGAGTTGTCTTTCACTGAAGGGGGCTGCCTCTCAAAACTCTATCTTAGGACATCTCAATATTATGGCTGCCTTATTTCATCTTTTGAGTTAAGTCCTTCCCAAGAGTATGGAATGCTTTACTGTCGATTTCCTCACTCAATCCATGCCTCACACATTGTACTTCAGTGTCGAACTGAAAGATAAAGCTACTATCAGAAAAACTTAACTGTTTTCAAATTAAATTCTTACAATGTGTTTAAAAGTATAATTCAAATTCATATTAAAATGGGTTTATACATAACTCATAATTGTAAAAATAAAAACAAGAACCCTTTTCAATGGTGAGGTAGCAGCTAACTTATCTTGCCAGATTCCTGTGGGCTTTTTTAAAGAGGAGGAGTAAATGACAAATGTAAAGTTCAGCAGAGTCAGAACATCACTGAATAATGAAGGATGCTTGTTCTCAACTTGGTTATGCTTATTTAGCTTTCTTACATTTATAAGATTTTATGTAATAACTCTAAGAGATAGGGAATTACATGTGCACATGTACCAACCTCATACATGGCATGCATTGCCATGCTAATACATAATCATCTCTGTATGAATTGTGTACTGAATTTGCCAAGAAATATCAGTGACTGCACTGTCGCTATGCGATTTGGAGCTCCTGTCAGAATTCAGGGAACAGATAAAGTTTTTCTCCCATGAGGGATCTTCAATGCAATAAGAAAACTGTTGTGACCCAAAACATGACTTCTTTCACTTTGGTTTCCAGGAAGTTCAGAGAAAAATTGAAAACTCAATTGTACCAAATGGGCTTTCTTACATTTTTCCAAATACAGTTTTTCTATTTATAGCCACTTAATCTGCAATCCTTACAGTATTTATTCATTTGATCAAAGTTCCATGGGGATTTTTATAAGCTGATAGTATCACTTACAGCATGAGGTAGAGGGAAACAACTGACTTGCTGATGAGAAAATAGGTACGAGGTGCTATGAGCTTGTGAAGGCTCATAATTTAATCCACAAAACAGATGGATTAAAATAACAAACATTTGTTCTCTCTTGGTTCTGGAGGACAGCTATCCGAAATAAAGGTTCTGGCAGAGTTGATTCTTTCTGATCACTGTGAAGAAGAATCTATTCCATGGCTTTCTCCTAGCTTCTGATGGGCTGTACAAATGTTTACAGACGCATACCCCTGATATCTGCCTTCATCTACCTGTGGACAGGTCGCTTTGTCCAAATTTGCCCCTTTATGTAAAGAGGCAGTCATGGATTAGGATTTACCCTAAGTGTATCATCTGTGAAGACATTTTTTTTCCAAGTAAGGCCACATATTCATAGGTAATCTACGTTAGGACTTCAACATCTTTTGGGTGCTCATAACTCAACCCATAACAAAGATAACACAAATAGTAAGAGGGCAAATCATAATGAAATCAAGTCCATGTGACTGCAGAGTCTATCTTTTTTTCTACTCCACAATTCAAGGTTCGTTATGCCTCCTGGCTTCAGCTTAGTTTGGATGGTTCTCCTCCTACCCCGCCCTAAATATCGCTTGCATCTTGCAATATTACTAGTATTCAGATTACCCAATCAAGAATGAGAACTACTGACCCCAAATGCAGATGTGAGTCGTTCCTTTGACTCAAGACTAGCCACAGCTTTTGCATGATAAATTGTGAAAGGTGATGTGAAGCCCAAGAATACATTGCCAACCTCTAGATTTTATGGTGATTGTTGCAGCAGTAAACATAACCAGGTCATACATTTTTCCTACTTCAAATTGGTCATGTAATGATCTAGCTTCTTTCTTTCTTGCCTGTAAGTCACTGTATCTTACACCTGATTCCCATCCTCTGTGTGGTGTTGGTGCTGATGATGGTGAGTGGGGAAGGGGAAGATCACTCTATCTCAGTCTACCTCTCTGTAACTCTGACTTAGAAATAAATAAACCTTAAAAAAAAAAAAACATTACTTTAAGTATAACTTAATGGACTACAGTGAGTGTTGATATCGCTTGGTGGACAGAGAGGGTCTCCAAAACTATGGGGAGACTGTGGGATCATACCAGTGTCTGGTATGTGCTGTTTCCTGGGATCTTATCCTATAGTCTGGCAACCAACCTCTTGTAGCTTAATCTGGACTGAGGGATGCTTCTTGGAGGCCTTGGCCTTCCTTCACTTAACGAGACCACTTAGTTGTCACCATCTGTGCATTTCATTTGGGCACACAGGTACTTATAGTCCTATCTATGCCACGGTTACTAGCAGGCATGCTCAATAAAGCTAAGCACCAGCATTTTCCCTACGCCTAACAGCATGGCACCATGTGGCTCACTTTGATGACATTTCTCCCTGCACCAGTGAGTAGGCAGCAGTTAGCAAAGTACTTTCTTCTCTCCGCTGCTGGTATCTCTTAACATAAAATACTTTTCCCGTTTTGGACAAGTCAGAGAAGGACAACGGACCTACTTTCTTGTCTTTCCCTCTTCTCTTTCTGTCCAAGCAGACCCTCCCCTAAGGAAGGCTTTACGATCTTGTCTATCCACCAGTATCTTGATAATGAATTTAATAAAGGCTTTCCTCTGTTGACAGTCTGGCTTTCATGCCTCCTGTCTAGCTTTTCATTGAAAATTCCCATCAGGGATGTTAAAGGCTGGATTTCATCTATTTGTCTTTCCCTTTTTGCAGCAACAACCTTAAATCAGCTTTCTTCATGATGGATGTTTCAGTTCAGTTGGAAGAAAGTAAGACATTCACAAAAATGCAAAAGAGAAAGCAATTTGCTCTGTTCTGGCTCTCTCTCTCTCTCTCACACACACACACATTTCTCCAAATATTATCACCATTATGTAATAAAAATCTATACCACTTCTTGAGCATGCACTGTATACCAAATACCATGCTAGCTACTTTATCTACACAAACTAATTTTATCCTGGCAACAACTCTGATGTGAGAATTTTCAGTCCCATTTTTCAGATAAGGAAACCAAGCCATAGAAGAAAAACATCATTTTTCCAACATCGAATTAGTTAGAAGGTGGAGTCAACAGCTCTCCTAGGTAATTCTTCTATTTTGCTCATGTTCATCTAAGAAGCAGTAAGTGCCTTCTGGCCTCAAAATTATTAAAAATGTTGTCATTCCTGTAAAGCAGTTCCATGTAGCATCTCCTACTTCTGTATGAGATTTTTACTGTACATGAAGCTACACCAGTGATAAAAACTCTGCCCTCTCCGTTGATGCCATGGTGGTCAAAGCATCAGCTGCAGCTCCCCTCACTGAGGTGTACCACTGATGCTCTCCTCTCTGCAAAGATTAACTGCCATAGAGGTACTGTTGTCCAGGCATTTTTCATGCCTAGTAAACATAGCTGCCATCAATAATCTATTAGCATTCAGTAGCATTAGTAAGAAAGAAGTAACAAACAGTTTAAGCTCCAGCACTTATAGAAATCTAGGAAGCAAAGGAGCTGGCAATGAGGGGTTTGCTTATTTCTAATAGAAAGTTCTTGCTTTCCTACAAGGGCCCTCTTATCATGTTTCAGACCTAGAAGCAAGGTTTGCTCAAGGAAGTCCTTACAGCCTTTCTGCTTGCCCAGCGCAATTTTCCCCAGTATATTCCCCTTCCTCCCTTCCTTCCTTCCCTCCCTCCCTTCCTCCCTTTGACAGGCAGAGTTAGACAGTGAGGGAGAGAGAGAGAGAAAGGTCTTCCTTTTTCCACTGGTTCACCCCCCAAGCGGCCACTATGGCTGGCGCATTGCTGCCGGCGCACTGCGCCAATCCAAAGCTGGAAGCCAGGGGCTCCCTCCTGGTCTCCCATGCAGGTGCAGGGCCCAGGGACCTGGGCCATCCTCCACTGCACTCCCGGGCCCCAGAAGAAAGCTGGCCTGGAAGAGGAGCGACCGGGACAGAATCTAGCGCCCTGACCAGGACTAGAACCCGGGGTGCCAGCACTGCAGGCAGAGGATTAGCCTAGTGAGCCGCAGCGCTGGCCCTGCTGCTCTTTTCTGTTGTTTCACAGATAATTCCTCTAATAAGACACTATTAGGGCAGCCACAGACTTTTAGAGTCCACTTACAAAACAAAAGCTCTTCTAGAAGTAAGCATAAGTAATCCACAAGACAGTCAGGAAATCAGATAGAAAGCCCTCTAGAATTTCAGTTACTTAGAGGTATCCTGGTGCATGTTCTTGGCTCCTAAGCCAAGCAGCACGGAGTCAAGACAAGCCTTGTTCTTTCCATGCTCTGACTCTCCACTGTTTCCTCCTCACCTGTAAACATTGCAAGAGAACAAGATTTGGTGTTCAGGAGAGTTGTCCATGAACAATATTTGGAAGCATCAAAGAGGGATTTGGACAATGAGCAATTTTGTAGCAAGAAATTTTTTGACAAAAGACAAGGATAGGTCACTTGTAAAAGTGGGGATGCAGCTAGAGAAGAGTGCAGATTAAAAAGACAGTGTCTGACAGAAATGCTTTTTGGGTTTGTAATTTTAATCACTGTGACATTTTGATGAATGCCTAACCTTACAAAGCATGCTGGAGGTTGAAGTGTTAATCGTGAAATGTGCAAAGGCGGTTGCTATTGCTTTGAGACTTGAGCAGGAATGTGCAAATGGGCCCTACATCTTGAAAGATGCTCTAAAAGCTCAGGCTTTCTAAACTGGCTATTGTAAGGAAACCTAATAGCTGAATGTTTATGGACCTAGTTTGAAAAATAATCACAAATTCCATAATATACAAAAGGAAGATAAGCGCTCCATAGGAAATGTATATACATTTTTCCTTCCAAACTACCTTAATAACATTGTGGGTTAAGAGCAAGGAATATTTGCCACCACCATAAACAATTTGATAGGTAATCTGTTTACCACTTTTCACTTCCCACTGCACTTTCCTATGCAATGGTTTCAAAGATTTACCCAACATTACATTTTTAAAGCAAACACCTACATATCTGAATAAGGGCTACTTCCTATGACAAAACTTCTCATTGCAAATGATTTCCACCATCCTTCTAAAATGTCATAAGACACTGGTTTTGGTATATTAAATCCTGAAAAATCAAACACCACAGATATTTCCTCTTACTCTGATGAATGCAACCCTCTGGAAATAATATTAGACCCACCTAACAACATCAGAAAAGCACTATCCATGTTAAGGGCAAATATTTTCAAGTAAAACCATATGGAGAACATGTAATGATGGGTGAGGCTATGCAAACAAACCACTTGAATGAAGAGGGAAACAAAATAATCCATCTCAACATGATTGATGGACATTTTAAGCAATAAGGAAAACTACATTAAAGGTATGACAAAATTTACCATTCTATTATGTAATATGAGGATATAAAGAGTAACACAGCAAGCATAAGTATGTCTTCCACTTGCCCAAAGTTAGAAGCTTAAGAGAAAGCAGGGACTTTATATTTTTTTTCTTATTGTCCTATTTTTAGATACAAGAAAAGTTAATGGATAAGACATGGGGAGAACGAAGTGAGGAGTATAGATTCTAAATCTAATCTGGCAGGACATCTGCATAGGACTGAAAAACAACCTAATGGCTTATTCAGTGTATATTGTAATATACATACATTGTTTGTCTTGTATCATTTTAGAATACTACATGTTGAATTCAGTAATGACATTTGCTTCAAACTCATTATGATGTGCTTCCTTTTCTGTAATAAAAATTCAATTTAGTTCTCGTAATTTTGCATATGAAATAATTAAAAATAACTCTCAACTTACTGCTGCAAGAGCTTTGTTGAATGGAGATGCCTAGGGAATGCAGCCATGGTAGCCAAAGAGAAAACACTACTTTAGGTCTGACTTCAAGGAACACACGATATACCCCCCTCTTTCATGAGTGCTAACATGTTGATTCTTGCCATAAACTCAGCTAATAAAGGAGACCCAGAAAGACAGCAAGGAGGCTAGGGGTGGGGAAAGGCAGAGGAGTACAGGGTAGGGAATAAGGGAATCAGCTGACATACTACATACTCAAGTTCCCTAAGAAGCAAATGAATAAGACAATGATAGGACACACTAGTCATTAAGAACAATGAACTTCAGTATAAGTCAGCTAAAAAAGAATAAGGTAACTGAACAAATCTATAAACAATGGCTAAGTTGTAGCATAAAAAGTCTAAAATAAGAGCAGGCACTCTGATTCATAGAAAGTGATACAAGAGTCCTGGGAGTTATAGAATAGAGACTCCCCAGGACCTGGAAAGTAAACAATACTGGAATCAGAATTATCCCATTAGGTGCAATGGCTAAAGGTTATTTTGGGTTCCTAGTGAGGAAAAATCATACTTATATTAGAACTTACTATATAAGCTAGTTATCAAAAAACTCATAGAAAATGCATATTATGAAAAAATTATGCATGGATTTCAAATTTTCTTTGCACCAAAGTAATCCTACCTTTTAATTCTAATTTTCCAGAAATTACTGAAAGTACCTTCAAGTTTTAAAGAGCCAGTCATTTTCAAAAAAAAGCCTTGGGTCCTGATAAAATCCCAAGTTGAACAATTACTCTAGATACGTTACCTACTGACAAGAAGACCAAATGAGTGCTGCTAACCCTTACAACTAAGTTCCTAGACCACACCAAACCAAAGAGCAGCACACCCAGTTCTGTGCATGCAATTTATTCCCAGAAAGGTTTGTTCCAATGTCTTTCATACACTAATGATGAGCAAACTTAATGAATGGTGGGTGTTTTAATGCAGTTTTCATTTAATGGCATCTCCATCTTTCTAGCAAACTGGCCAAAATGAGTCACTCCTGGCTCTTCCCCTCCCCTCACTCCTGCCCTCCAACTTCACCTTTAAACTATCAGCAAACCCCCTTGGTTCTACCTCTACTTCACATCATGTTCGCTGCTATCCTGTTGGCCTGAATCCCTTTCATTTTCTAGAAAAGAATGGCAATGCCCTCCTGTCTGACCTCCCTGCTTCTACCTTGCACATTCTCTAACATTTATTTTCTCAACATGAACAACAAAATGTCCCTTTAAAATCTTAAACCAGATCATGCTACTTTTCTACTAAACATTCCAATGGCTCCCTTGATTTCTACTGGTTTTCGAGGACCTACACAAGATGGGAAATTCCCTCACCACCCTCCATCTCTTGACTTCATCTCCTAGTGTTCTTCCACACACTCAGTTCACTTTGCTGTGGCCAAGCTGGCCTCCCTAATGCTCTTCAATTATATTTGGCATGCTTCAACCTCAGAGCTCTGGCTTCAGTTACTGTCTCTGCCTGGATTATTCTTTTCTATTTATAAGCATGCCTCACTTCTTCAACTCCTTACCAGTTTAGCTCAAATGTCATTATCTCAATGAGCCATAAGTAAACCACTAAAAATTTAGCAGAACAATGACCTGTTTTGTTCACTGCTGGGTCCCTAGCATGTAGAAGTGTCTGATAAAGAGTAGATACTCAATAAATATTGACTGGTTGGTCAACTGAATGGATGAATGTAAAGGTAACCATAGTGTATACAGCTGGGAATAAAATATACTTTTTTTTTTTAATTAAAGACTTGTTTATTTATTTGAAAGTCAGAGTTACACAGAGAGAGGAGAGGCAGAGAGAAAGAACTTCCATAGCTGGTTTACTCCCTAATTGGCTGAAATGGCCAGAGCTGTGCCGATCCGAAGCCAGGAGCCAGGAGCTTCTTCAGGGTCTTCCAAGTGGGTGCAGGGGCCCAAGGACTTGGGCCATCTTCTACTGCTTTCCCAGGCCACAGCAGAGAGCTGGATTGGAAGTGGAGCAACCAGGACTTGAACTGGCACCCATATAGGATGCCAGTACTGTAGGCGGTGGCTTTACCTGCTATGCCACAGTGCCAGCCCCTAAAATAAAATTTTAAATATGTAGGCTAAATGTTTTCATTTGTTTGCTGGAACAAGGAGGGTAGGATTACATAGATGAGGTGGGAGAGTGATGGAAGCAAGAGGAGGTATAACTCTGTGAGACCCTTACCAACTTCTAAACAACTCTCAGGCTATCTTATGATCATATTATCCATAATGAATTTTCTGAAAGTCCTCAAAATTAAATTTATCATCTGGAATTTATGTGAGACACCAAGGAATCCCTGAAAATGAACCAAAACACCAAAGTCACCATATTTCAACCTGAAAGTTAACAACAGGTTATTAGATCTTGAACCATGTGCTGAAGAGAGTACATCTGAGAAAATGTCCTCCCTGTGATATTCTAGATAAATGAATATATCTGGATAAGGGGGAGGGAGAAATGCTAGGTGGTGAGCCTATTTCCCCAGTGCTTCTTTGACATGATGACAGTGAAAGAAAGAACCAGCACACAAAATTAGCAGGTACAAATGATATTCATACTTACAGATTTTTCTGGTGCTCTGAGTCACAGAAAGAGAAAAGACATCTCTCAAGTCTTATACAACTCCTCTGGAAGCTGACAGAGGGTTCCCCTCTCCCTTTTATTCTGAAGCTAATTAGTATCACTTAAATGATGAACCTGACAGATTCTGGTCAACTGCCCCCCCCGCCAATGCCACTTCCGTAATAGCAGTAATTGAAAATGTTCCTATCTTTTTGAGAACATTCCAATATTCTTCTTAACTGTCTAAAAACACAAACATTTAGCATTGTATAATACATGGTAAATATGTTACTATTTATGTAAATACCTACTTCATATTCTAATCAGAAAAATACTTAATATTTGAAATATTCATGCCTAGAAACTGAACTAGACACATCAAAGCTTACAATGCATCCATTTTCCAGCAAAGTTATTTTTTCTTAGCAGTGTGGATGAAGTGCTTTCTTTGTTTCTTTTCTAATTAAACTTGTTTGAAACTCCTGAAGAGGTGTGAATGGAATGGTTATACACGTGTAACAGCTCCCTGGCGTCTGACCCTCCATGGATCTCAGATTCAGTGGGGAAAACATCCAAGCTCAAACTAGCTTCAGAAAAGAAATGCTTTCTGTACACTGGGAAAGTGTACCCTAATAAATATGTGAAAGCACAAAAAAGAGCTGATATTCATCTTTGCAAAGCAGCCAATTCACAGAAGGAACAGGGTATGTCTTAATGGTTCAGGAGGCTGAAGGAAAGACACATTAAGTACTGTTGAATGGGAAGAAGAAATGGCAACAGAAATGCAGAGGACCCAACTATGCTGATACAAGTGATGGACCTTATTCCCAGAACACTTTTTCTTAACCTTTCATGATGCAACATATCTTCTTAGTCTCTGTTGGGTATGAGACAACTGGGTAGCCAAAAGAGTCGTTATGGACACAAATTAACCATTCTTTAGATACGTAGCAGCATAGATTCGCCTTCTAGCCAATTTCAACACATTTCAGGGAGGCAGATCAATAAAACTGCTTCTTAAAAAATTGCAGGCCAGAAGAATATCACGGCTTGGCTCTTACTCATGGATATTTTGGCCAGCAGTACATTGAAACTCAGGTATAGGATCAGAAGTATAATTATCTCTCAAACTAATATGAGGGCAAGCCCTACAGAACTCACAGGCTGGCGCAACTTGGTTTTGAAAAGTGCTGTAAATCAAGAGGCTTGAATCACGGCTGTTCCTGCCATGAACTGACTGAAGACACTTAAATTACTATAACTCTGTGAGTCTCAGTTCTCTCAACCTCAAAGAGTAGCTTTGGGCAAGATGTTTATTGTCTGTGGACTTCGTTTAATTAACCATCAAAAGCAAACTTGGGCTATCTTATCATATTATCAGGAAAACTTTCTATAATATTGCTTTTCAAACCTCATTACTGTTCCTGCCTCTGGTAGACAGTTAAAGAGAATTCTGAGCATAATTAGCCAACTATCATGCAAGGCTGAAGGAGTTGGGACTACTTTTCTGGTCAATTGAAATACGAAGGTCAGAGCCGGTGTTTGTGGGTTGGAAATCTCAGATACTGGCTTCTAGGACAAACTTAGCAAGTGGTTAGAGTTGCAGCATTCCTGTGCTAGACAATGTTGGGCTACGTATATTTTTCTTTTAAATTTTTATTTAAGTTATACAAGTTTCACGTATTTCATATACACAGATTTAGGAATATAGTGGGTGGGCTGTGTATCTTTTTTTGTTTTAAGATTTATTTATTTTATTTGAGAGGCAGAGTTAGAGAGAGGCAGAGAGAGAGAGAGAGACTTCCATCCATTGGTCCACTCCTCAAATGGTCACAACAGTTGGGACTGGGCCGATCTGAAGCCAGGAGCCTGGGGCTTTCTCCAGGTCTCCCACTGGGTGCAGGGGCCCAAGCAAGCACTTGGGCCATCTTCCACTGCTTCCCCGGGCCATAGCAGAGAGCTGAATCAAAGAAGTGGAGCAGCCATGACTTGAACATATGGAATGCCAGCTCCGCAGGCAGTGGCTTTATCTGCCATGCCACAGTGCTGGCCCCTGGGTTATGCATCTTAACGCTAAAATTTTTCATAAAATTTACTCATCATTTCTATGCTGTTGGAGGGAAACTAGTTAAATCCAAACCAGAGGCAATGGCCCAGTGCTGTGGGGTAGCCGGTAAAGCCACTGCCTGCAGTGCCGGAATCCCATATGGACACCACTTGGAGTCCTGGCTGCTCCACTTCCGATTGAGCTCTCTTCGGTGGCCTGGGAAAGCAGTAAATATGGCCCTAGTCCTTGGGCCCCTGCACCCATGTGGGAGACCCAGAAGAAGTTTCATGCTCCTGGCTTCGGATTGGTCCAGTTCTGTCTGTTGCAGTCTTCTGGGGGAGTGAATCAGTTGATGGAAGACCTCTCTCTCTCTTTCTCTCTCTGCCTTTGTAACTCCATCTTTCAAATAAATAAATAAATCTTTAAAAAATAACCTAAACTCAAGTCAGTGGGTAGTGAGAGAAAAGGGCCTTGCACTCTGAAAGAGCAAATACTGGGATGGGATCCTCTTTGACATTCCAAAAACGTATACAATTTTACCTGCTTGAGATTCTGTATTTGTTTTCTATTGCTGTACATCAAATCACCAAAATGTTAGTGGCTTAAAACAATACTCATGCAGTATTTCATAGTACTATAGGTCAGAAGTCCTGGTGAGGTTTCAGTCCAGGAATCACAAAGTCAAAATCAAAGTGATGACTTGCTGGGCTCTCATCTGCAGGCTATGGAGGAAGAATCTACTTCCAAGATCATTCAGGGTGCCGGAAGAACCCAGCCGCAAGTGGTTCCAGGTCTGAGCTCCAGTTTCTTTTGCTGTCAGTCAGCTATGAACCTCTTTCAGCAAACTAGGGCTACCCACCTCCCTTCTCACAGGGCTCCTCCATCTTTAAACAAGGAGCAACAGTCAAGTTCTTTCTTTGGATTCAATCTCTGACTTCTTTTTTTAAAATGTTTATTTACTCGAAAAGCAGACTTACAGAGGGGCAGAGAGAAAGAGAGAGGATGAAAGGAGAGAGAGAGAGGGAGAGAGGGAAAGGAGAGAGGGAGAAAGAGACCCCCCACCAGCAGGTTCACTCCCCCAAATGGCCACAATGGCCAGGGTTGGGCTGATCTAAAGTCAGGAGCTTCTTCACTTCTGGGTCTCCCATGCAAGTGCAGGGGCCTAAGGACCTGGGCCATCTTCTACTGCTTTCCCAGGCCATAGCAGAGAGCTGGATTGGAAGCGAAGCAGCCAGGACTCCAATGCCCATATTGGGTGCTGGCATTGCAGGTGGCAGCTTCACCCACTATGCCACTGCGCTGGCCCCTCTGACTTTCCTTTTCACTTCCCTCTTCTATCATCAGCAATGAGTAAAGTTCTCTGCTTTTAACAGCTTGTGTAATTAAGTTAGGTCTACCAGAATAGTCTCCCTCCTTTTAAGATTATTATTTATTGATTTGAGAGGTAGAGATACAAAGAGAGGGAGAGATGGAGATAAATGTTCTCCATCCATTGGTTCACTCCTCAAATGGCCACAATGGTTGGAGCCAGGCTGATTTGAAGCCAGGAGCCAGAAGCTTCTATCGGGTTCCCCACACAGGTTCAGGGGCCCAAGTACCTGAGCCATCCTCCACTTCTTTCCCAGGCTATAGGCAGAGAGCTTGATCAGAAGAGAAGCAGCTGGCAAATGAATTGGCACCCCTATGGGATGTCAGCACCACAGGCAGAGGCTTAGCCTACTATGCCGCAGCTCTAACATAATACCAGCACGGGATTGAAAATATCACAGTCTTCCTTTTCACCATGTTGAATCTAGGAAGCCATTTCCAGAAATTCTGTCAAATACCTGTGTTTTAGATTTGCCTTTTCTGTAAGTCCCAAAGCCTAAAATATAGTGACCTTTTGGCTAGGCTATTAAAGATAATACAAAGTATTCCCCACCCTCAAACAATAAATATCACTATGCCAATGCAAATCATGATAAATCATTGTCTTTCAGTTCTGCACATTTCTTGAGTTCTGAGAAATTCTGTGACCAGAGCACACTACCTAGTTGACACTCCAAACAAGCACCCTGTGTTCAACCTGGCACATGTCAAATAATGCTTTAAAAGCAATTCAGTCTACAGCTACACAATCAAAATCAACTCAGGAAGTTCAGTGAATACCTGATAAACATAATACATACAAGTAACCAAATCAGATGTTAATATAAAATAAAGTTTCTCTATCCTTAACAAATAAAGTTCATATACTTTGGATAGTTACTAGAGTAACTGTCTCAAAGTTCTCTACTTTTTATTTTTTGTGCATGTTTCCAAAGCATAAAAACAAACATCTAGGCTAAGGTAATAAATTGGGTGAACAGTGAGAAAGTGAGAGGATTTTAACAAGTTAAGTAAAGTAACTAGAACAGAGAAACTTAGAGTGGGTATTTGGCATAGTGATTGGGACATGAGCTGGGATTCCCACATCCCATATCGGTTGCTCAGATTTGAGTCTAGGTCCCACTCTAGAATCCAGCTTCATGCTGATCTGCATCGTACAACGCAGCAGGTTAGAGGTGTGTCCCTGCCATTTCCAAGGAACACCTATACTGAGTTCCCAGATCCCAGCTTCAACCTGACCCAGCTCTGGCTGGAGTGAGCCAGCAAGTAGGAGATCCCACTCTGTCCTTTGTGTTTCAAATAAAAGAAATTAAAAATGAATGAAAACTCAAAGAAAAATTCCTTTTTATGCTTGCATTAATGGTTTAAGTGTATTAAAAATTTGAGCACCATTACAAAGAATGAAATGGGAATGATTTCAGCACATGGATTATGTAAGATCCACCAAAGAAAATAGCTCAGCTCATTTTTCTACTAAATAATAATAATTTAACACTCATCTCACTGAACATTTTGTTTCTGTTCATCCACTTTGAGGAGACATTTGAATCACTGCAGAAAACTTTTTCCATCAGTCAAGTGTCTAAAGCATCATACCAATTGCTTCTGATAGATTTTAGAATAGATTAAATAAAAATATTGATGTATAAAATTGCTTTTGATATCTATTGAGAATTATTGTTCAATAACCTGAGAACAATACTTGAAACTAGCAGTTATCCCAGGTTCTTACAATTACTGTCTTTCAGCAATTATCACTTTGAAAAATTTGAGTTATAGTTGCTATTTTTTTCTTCTACAAATATCTGATTTTCATTCCTTACCAATGACTTATTCTTTCCCCACAAGCATGGTTCAAATGTAATTGTCTATAAACTATACAAGAAAAATTCACAAAAAGACAAAGGAACTTCTTAAATGCCTTCTATTTTGTCTCAATTATGAACTACATGATACTTTAGCATCTGGCTAAAGCTTAGTGTTTAATCCCAGCACTCCCCCCTCGTTAATGGACATAATCAGCAGAACAGCTACACCACTTTCTCATCATCCCCTACCTTGTTTTGGTCTGCTCTCGCAGTACCCTCTCCTGCGATTCATTCTTCCTCCTTTCTCTTCCATTCTTCCTCCAACTTTATTCTTTTTTCACATTTTGTTTCTTTTTATTTTTCCTTTTATTGTACATACCAAATTTTTGACTTGCCATTTGAGAATTATACTCTTTTTTTAACTTTTATTTACTAAATATAAATTTCCAAAGTACAGCTTATGGATTACAATGGCTTTTTCCCTCCCATACCTTCCCTCCCACCTGCAACCCTCCCAACTCCTGCTCCCTCTCCCATTCCGTTTGCATCAAGATTCATTTTCAATTCTCTTTATATACACAAGATCAATTTAGTATATATTGAGTAAAGATTTCAACAGTTTGCACCCACACAGAACATAAAGTGTAAAATACTGTTTCAGTACTAGTTATAGCATTAATTCACATTGGACAACACATTAAAGACAGAGATCCTACATGAGGAGTAAGTACACAGTGACTCCTGTTGTTGACTTAACAAATTGACACTCTTGTTTATGGCATCAGTAATCTCCCTAGGCTCTTGTCATGAGTTGCCAAGGCTATGGAAGCCTTTGGAGTTCGCTGACTTCGATCTTATTTAGACAAGGTCATAGTCAAAGTGGAAGTTCACTCCTCCCTTCAGAGAAAGGTTCCTCCTTCTTTGATGACCATGGGCTCTTCAGCCAGATCAGAATGCCTTAAGGGCTGATTCTGAGGCCGGAGTGCTGTTTAAGACATCTGCCATTCTATGAGTCTGCTTTCTAACCTTTATTATTCCCTATTTCTGGAATTTGTGCTTTATGTATTCTAATATTTCAACATCTGCCATTAATTTCCCCTTTTATTCATTTATGTTTTATTTCTTTAAATTTGCCTTATATCTCTGAAGAAGGTCCTCAAAGTGATTTCCTCTTCTGAATTTATTAAGGTATATTTTATGCCCCAGAATTTGTGAGCTTGGAAAAAATGAGTATTATTCTGTTACTGGATGCAGTAGGCTATACATGTCAATTGTACTGCACTGACCAATAATGCTGTTCAAGTCTGCTTACTGATTTTATATCCTTACTGATTTTCTTTGTGACATATTTATTTTTCTTTTAGTTTTATAAAAGTTGCCCTAGAGTTTATAATACACATCCATCCTAACATAAAATGAACATTATGTCAAAAGAATCAATATTACAAATGTATGATACAATGTAACTGAAGAGAGCTGTGCTGAAAGCTGCTGACAAATAACTTAGGAAACCAATGGAGTCTTTAAGACTGAAGGCAAGAGAAACTGCACAAAAATACGGTGCTGCACTTGATAAAGTGCCTTTCCCATAGCAATGTAGGTTAAGATGTTTCGTATTACTTACACACACACACACACACATATTGGAACTGTATAGTTATGTAGATGGAAAGAGGATAGGAGAAGCCAGGTCTTCTACTTTGGAACTAAGAGTTTTCAGGTAAAGAAAGGGAGAAGGCTAGAAGGTCAGGGTGGTCATGGAGTTTGATATATCAATATGAATGCATGTTTTATCTTTGGACACACATATTACATATTAATATTTTTAGATAAATTCATGAGGACATAGGCCAGCGCCACAGCTCACTTGGCTAATCTTCTGCCTGCAGCACCAGCACCCCGGGTTCTGGTCCCGGTTGGGCACCAGATTCTGTCCCAGTTGCTCCTCTTCCAGTCCAGCTCTGCTGTGGCCCGGGAAGGCAGTGGAGGATGGCCCAAGTGCTTGAGCCCTGCATCCGGATGGGAGACCAGAGGAAGCACCTGGCTCCTGGCTTCAGATCGGCACAGCACACTGGCCGTGGCAGCCATTTGGGGGGTGAACCAATGGAAGGAAGACCTTTCTCTCTGTCTCTCTCTCACTGTCTAACTCTGCCTGTCAAAAAAAAAAAATTCATAAGGACACTTCAAAAAATTATGGAAAAAACTGGATTTAAAGAAAAGTTCATTTTTGGTGCAAAAATCTTTGAAATCTATGCATGGTTTTCTCATGTTATGCATTTTACACAAAGATCCCACATATATGCCTGGGTTAGTATTTAACACACTTATTTCTTTATTCTTATAGCTGATTAGGCCTATAAGCAAGAACACCCCAATATCAACATGCACTCCTAACACTCTCATCTTGGTTTATAATATCATTCACTAATTAAAGACATCAAAACTCCTTAGAAATGACCAACTTAAGGACTAGGGCAAGTAAATATACAAAACATGCCCAGAGATTTCTTGGGTTCCAGAAAATAAAGACATTTTCAGTAAAAAGGAAAGTTGTGTTTGACAGAGAACATCAAAGATATATAAGCTAACAGCCAAAAATGGTACAATTTTACAAAAAAAATTAAGTCCTATTGGATTATAACCCCATATATTAAGTCCTATTGGATTATAACCCCATATATATTCATTGTGTCCATCCAGACATAAATAAATCATTGAATAAACAAGGCAGAAGAGACAAATTTCCCATGCACAGGAACTCCAAGTAATTTATGCAGTAAACTATGTAGTAACATTCCAAGTAATTTATTATATTGTACTCGCAAGGAATTGGAAAATATCTCCCAATTCTTTAATTATGATATAGATAGTGATTTCTTTTCAAAAAGAAAGTATGAAAAGGGAGAAAAACAATAACACTACCGACAATTCTACCTCTCCAGGTGGTCACCGTGAACATGAATTGTGTTATGTCATGTTTGTAGTATGGAGCCTTCATATGAGTTGAGATGGTACTTTCCCCTGTTATCTTAATTCCTACAATACATAACCTTAGTGTGATGAGAAAAACATCAGAGAAATTCCACTAGGAGGCATACAGCAAAGTACCTGACCAGTATCCCTCAAGTAAGACCATCACAAACAAGCAAACTCTGAGAAAATGTTAGTCAAGAAGAGACTAAGATAACATAATGACTACAAGTAATGTCAGCATTCCAGATGGGACTCTGGAGGAGAAAAAGAACATTAGGAAAAAACCAAGGAAACCTCAATAAATTAGATTTTAGTTAAAATACATATGTGTGTGTGTCTGGATATACATGTATAATAATTAATTATAAAAATGTACCTTATAATGTAAGGTGTTAATAACAGAGAAAACCAGCTAAAGGATATATGGGAATTCTTCTATCTTCATATGTTTTTCCTGTAAGCTTTCTTAAAAATAAGGTTTATTTTTAAAATACTTCAATGCAAGAAAAGTTACAGTGTTCTAAACTGTACATATGAAATTTGTTCTCTTTATATAAATTTAAAAAAATTTTAAATAAAAGAGATGTTATTTTTAATAGGGAAAAACTGAAAATTTCAATACCCAATAAAGAACTTGATAAATAAATGATGGCTGATCAGAGAGAAAAATAAACATACTGGCATGTATCTGCCTTTCCATATGTGGTCCTTTCTTCATAGAGTTTTCTTTGCCACCAATGTTTCCTCCATTCCTCTAGTTTTTAAAACCATAAGCATAGTTTAATTTCCAGCTCAAATGCAAACTTCTCTTTTACAAATCACATTTAGATGTTTCCAGCCAGAAAAAAATGTTTGTTTTTTCTTTGTTGTTGTTCTTTCATGAGACCTTTACTTATGAGAAGGAATGTAAGGCATTTTATCTTAATTTTCCTATATGAAAATCCTATTGTGAACACTTTTCTTCTTATAGTTTTACATGTGTTTCTCCATGTGACTGTCAGTTCCCATGGGGAAGAGCCCTTCTCATCCATCCTGATATCCTTATTTCCTCATTTTCTTAGCATTTTAGACACAGCTGAGGCTACAAAACATCAGAAGAAATTCAAACAAATTCCAAGGACCAGTGAACCCAGTTTTTGACTATTGCTAAGACAGTTCTAGAGGCCTAACATAGAGGCTACCACTCCTCCCTTACACATTCACTGAGGGTGAATGGGAGGTAAGTCATACCAAGTAGAGTTTTCAGTCAGTGCATTTCTGAGCTGCACTTGATTGTGTGTGTGTGTGTGTATGTGTGTATGTATGTATGTATTTTCTTATATATATACATGGCTAAATGAAAACTAGTGGATCACCTGACTCTGTCCAGGAAAAGCATTACAGGGCAGACACATTGAGATATTGAATTTAAGCATATTTATCTTTATTAATGAAGGCTAAGTAGCTAAAGTGTGATCAGGACATTTAATGAGAAGGAAATGCAAACAAAACTCATCAAATTCTTGATAATAATGTTGAGGATTTGAAATTTAAACACAATGTTTCCTTATTACAGAGTTGTAATCATTCTTGACAGTCTAACAAATTTCCTTTATTATCCATGGCCCCCCTCTCCCCTTTTGGCACAATATATTTCAGCAAAGACATCTTCACTTGGGATGTCTCCAAGAGGAAGAACTACATACCTGCTTGGGGTCTTAAAGAGCCACTGACCAAAAACTCTCTCAAAGGAATAATCTGAAATTCACACCTACATTGCCCTTGAATTTCCAGCTTAGTAAACGTAGTCAAAGTCTGAGAAATTCATTCAGAACTTATATTGATTAACAGTAATCAAACATAAATAGTGCATGTTTACAAACAATAGCTGTAAGTAACTCTAAGGATGGTTTCATTGAGAAAGGAATTCTTCCTCCATAAGATGAGCAATTTACATACGGGGAAGGCAGAGCAGCGTGAGCCCAGGAGGACCTTTCTTCAACAAATATCAGTGTAATGATTCATCCCATGCTATCACACTGTGGATACACACTGCAGTCATCATTGCATGAAGTCCCTACTGACTCATGGAGTAGGTTCTGAAAAGTTCGTAGTTGGTGAAGTGTCTCCTGAGAGCCCCTGTGTTACACCATGCACTACAATTTGCCTTTTCCTCCCTAGCCCTAATGAAGCTGCTTCTATCAAGCTTTTGATTCTCCATGGGAATTCCACATATTTCATTCAGAGATATACCAGTCATCTGTGTTAATGTTTCCTTGATCACACTGTAAGCTCTATGTAGGTATTACCTAAGTGCCTAGCACATCTCTGAAACTTAACAAACGTGCAATAAATATCTGTTAGAACTGACCGAAGTTATCTATTAAGTGTTAAAATAGGTAACTCTGATGTAACAGCACCACGGATGTGATACCTCTCTGGTCTAAAGTAATTGATTTCTAACAGAATTTCAGTTTGCCTTTTATTCAATGAAGAATGATACTTTTTGGAAAGTACACCAAGATAGTGGCTGTTGAAGTTCTTATTGCCAAAAGTGGTATGGAGACACTCACCTCAAGCTCTACTATTCATGAGCAAGGCCGTTTATAAAAGCTTTAGGGGAACTGGAAATTTAAGAAGCAATAGAGGATGGTGGTTAAGCAAGCAATTTCTGCAGGCAGATCATCCAGACTCTCAGGCTTACTTAATTCCACTTACTAGCTATGCAATATTGAGCAAGTTACTTAAACTTTATGGCTCCCTGTTTATAAAATGGAGATAGCATTACCTACTTTATATGTGTTGCAAGGATTGAATGAGGTAATACACTATAAGTGCATAAAACAGAGTCTGGCCCAGGGTAGCATTCAGCAAGTATCAGCTATCCTAAGGAGCATGTTAAAGGCACCAGCTAGTTAGTTCAGCAGGTTACAACAAAGCACAGAAGACAGTGCAATGATGAAGAGAGCGCACTGAAGTGAAAGTCTGGAGAAATGGATCTAAATACTGGCCCTGACACTCAGTTTCTGTCAACAGCCAAATCTTTGCTTCCTTGCACACCAATTTCTTCACATTTAAAAATGGAAAATAATACATAGCTCATAGTACTGTTTTTTTGAGGATTAGATGAGGTAATGGATGCAAAAGAGCATTACAAAATATGTCAAAAATGTGAAGTGTTATTTCTATTTCATCATCAAAAGCACAGTGAGGAATATTTGCATTCTACTGCGAAGCTGGGAGAAAGATGTCCCAGGCCACCCTGCCATTACCTCTACTGCTAACACCCGATGATAGCATAGACATTTTAAATCAAGGGAAATACACTCTTTCCTTTGAACCTAACAAACCTAAAGGACACTCTCGAGAGTGAACTGCAAGCAAGCACTAAAAATAAAATGAAGTTAATGCCTTCCTAGTAAATGCAGGTACCACACAGTATATAGCATTTTCTCAACATGTTTTGGGTAAACTGTAAGAAAAATACCCACGTTATTTCTTTTCAACTTCTATTAAAAACTAATGAATTTTTACCAACATGGTAAAAAAAAAAACTCTAGAAGTTTTATTTTACTTAATGAGGAAACTAGTCTAAACATAGCAGAGTGCCTTAATAAACATGGCTTTGCAAGTAGAATTTGAGATAACTACCATACTTACTGTGTAGAACACAAAGAAGCAGGACTCTGGTGGCACCTAAGCCCTCCTTTGTAGAGAATGAGGTATGAGATGGGAGTTTGCCCAAACCAAAATATGGCCTTCACAGGGCTCTTACACAACTGTCCAAACAGAAAATGTGCACAAATG
Organism: Oryctolagus cuniculus; assembly: GCF_964237555.1. Classification (NCBI taxonomy): domain Eukaryota; kingdom Metazoa; phylum Chordata; class Mammalia; order Lagomorpha; family Leporidae; genus Oryctolagus; species Oryctolagus cuniculus. The sequence continues at coordinate 81,971,595 of NC_091433.1, read as the reverse complement.
ATTCCTTACTCAATACATCAATCCAATCCTTTAAGCTGAAAGGTTTACGTTTTTCATTTAGACTTTTAATCAATCGAGCTAAATGTATGTGTTTTCAAACAGGCCAGAAATCACTTTTGCTTCTTTAAATACCTCTTCCACTGATCACAAAACTGACTCCCCCTCCTTCACATTTGTCTTGATTTTGATAATTTTAAAAGTAAGCAAACCAGCAGGAACAAAGCAAGTGTAAAAGAGAAAGCAAGGTAAAATGAAGAGGCAGGGTCAGCTTGGTGTATATTAACACATAATTACAATAATAATGTCCACTGGACTCATCCTGAGATCTGCTTTCTAAGTCTGTGGCTGAGAAAAAAGGTACTTCCGTCTAGAAAACACAGACATAAGATGAAGTAAATTATCTACAAACATGGAAATAGGACAGATACACATACAAAAACATTGGCTTATAAAACCCCAGGATTCAGACAGAGGCCTTTCTCTGAAAGTCGGTCTCTCTAAGCATAGTTCAGATAACTCTTGGTACCCTACCCAGCTGCAAAAATATACCAGGCCAGCAGCTGATATTATCAAATGTTCAGTGTGACCTTTATTTTATAGAAAAATAATGCCCAGATTGATGAGTGGGAAAGCCTGCATGACTGCAGACCTCAATAAAACAAAAGGGGTCATGTAAGGAGGATTAACCTAAAACATAAAAAAGCACCTTACTATAATATTATTTCCAAAGTGCTAGTATGGGAGTAAATGCAGTCACAGTACAGTATATACCCAGATGTGCAGGGATTAATTCTAGTTAGAGTGAAGGGCAGAGACTGGAAGAGGCTGTCCCTGTGCTATTTCTTATATCAACCTCAATAAAAAATTGGGGGACAAAACATTAAATCATAACTCTTAAAAGAAAATTCACTGGGGATATAAGTCAAACAGTCCCAGTATACTGCTCTCTGGCAATGTAACATAATACGGAAATAAAACTTGCAAAAACAAAAGATGTTATTAGATAACCTGTCACTGGACTGTTCAGAAATCTCTCGGCTAAACCAATTTAGTACTTGAAACACTGGATCTCCAGACTATTCGTGAAAAAAAAAAAAAAAAACCTCTTAATCATAAAAACTTTAAAAAGCTAATGATGATTTCATAGCTTAAAACGACGTATCTCAGTTTGTATAGTCACTCAGAGGCCGGACAACCTCAAAAAAGGTAGGTGACCTTGATTCACACTTTTTCATCCAGATCAATTCTGAGATTATACAGATCCTCAACTGCAAAGCTGAAGTTCTGTGTGAAAGCACAGAAGGAAAGATCAAGCTATTGTCAACCTTCTCGGAGGTGAACTATTTCTTGTCTTCTAATCTGTCATAGCAATTTAGGGCACACTTACCTAAGTAAACAATCTGACTTAGATTCATACTTGACATCCATGCCCCATCATCCTTCCATTCAATATATTCTTTGTTTAAAAAAGGTTTATTTCATTTATTTGAAAGGCAGAGTTAGAGAGAGAGAGGAAGAGAGAGAGAAAGATCTCTCATCCACTGGTTCACCTAATTGGCTACAACGGCCAAGGTGAGGTCAGACAGAAGTCAGGAGCCAAGAGTTTATTCCAGGTCTCTGACATGGATGCAGGGTCCCAAGGACTTGGGCTATCTTCTGCTGTTTTCCTAGGTGCATTAGCAGGTAGCTAGACCAGAAGTATAGTAGTCAGCAATCAAATCAATGCCTATATGGGATGCTGGTGTTGAAAGCAGCAGCTTAACCACAACGCTGACCCCGAATATATTCTTAATGAATTACTCCCTCTGCAAGTCTCAACCACTCTTCTCAAGAAACAAGAACATTTTGCAGACCCATGTGAATAAATTCTTATTGTCCAACATGTTTTACATAAATGTCACAGGAATTCTTTTTTTAAAGCTTTTATTTGAGAGCCAGAGTTACAGACAGTGAGAGGGAGAGACAGAGATAAAGGTCTTCCATCCACTGGTTCACTCCCCAAGTGGCTGCAACAGCTGGAGCCGTGCTGATCTGAAGCCAGAAGCCAAGAGCTTCCTCCAGTTCTCCCATGTGGGTGCAGGGGCACAAGGACTTGAGCTATCTTCTACTGCTTTTCCAGGCCATAGCAGAGAGCTGGATCAGAAGTGGAGCAGCTGGGACTAAAACCAGTGTCCATAAAGGAAGCTGGCACTGCAGTCGGATTAACCTACTGTGCTACAGCACCAGCCCCCACAGGGATTCTTAAATCTTCCCTGCTGTGTTGTTGCAATAGGGGCCTAACAGCTTTGAAAAATCAACTAGCCCGCACAAAAGTTGAATCATTCTGTTGTTACTTTTAAAGTTGCAAAAACCAAACTTCTGAATCTACTTAATCGGAAACTCCATTCTCCATTTCTCAACTTATTCCATCTTGCTGGGTCAGAACCCTATATCCTACGATCTTTTCTCATTTGAATGGATCCTATTAGTCAGTAGGGTTGGTTGTGGGCTATTTAGTATCCCTGTCATCAGGCTGGGCTACAAGAAGCACTGCAGTACGGCAATTGCATGGGTGAGCAAATTCTGTTTATACCATTTAATAGAAGTAATAGAGGGCAGGTGCCTGGAGGCACCGTCTTTAGTCCAAAGGTCCATGGTAGAGCCCAAGAACGAAATGAAGCAGAACCAGGAATTACAAGTGAAGCTCCCTAGAGTCCACGCTTGCAGCAGATATTCCTTAATTGGCTCTATATGATGTTTCTCGTCCTCTGCTGTTGTGGCTTTTGAGCTTCACTCTTTCTCTGGCCAGTCCTGCACTTACAGAATCTCACTCATCTTAATTTCATAAAACCCTCCCTGATCAATCACCGTCTAGTTGAGTCAAGAGCAGGCATTTTGTTACTAACTGGCTAAACCTTCCCTTGTGAGTTGCTTTTGTCCCTCATACTAGAACAGAGGCTCCATCAGCAAGGATACTATTTCTTAAAAGCCTTCTGCACCCCACATCAAGAATAGCGAGCCTTGATAAATATTTGTTAGCTGACCACCTATAGGTCTAATTAAACGTGTTTCAGTGTAATATAACAACAACTTGTGGTTGCTGTTGTTTACAATAGAGTCCACTTACGCTCCTGAGTTTCTGAAGACTTTTAAATGCTTTCAATATTCATTTATTCTGGGAGAAAATATTTCAAATCTGACAACACTGTACATTCAGTTTCAATCTCATTTTATAATGTAGCTGATGCTTACAGCTGCCAAAATTGTAATAAATGTACTGCCTTTCACAATGTCTTCTGTTCATTATTAAAATCAGTACAGGTGATTCGATGGCAACATTACTTTCAAATACGGAACTAAAGTGAATGATATATGATTAGATCATTTTTCAGAAAAGATGACTCTTTAGTCTAATTAATGTAAGTAGGAGTCAGATATCAAAAAATCTTTGTATTTCATATGGAAAATTCCATCCTTTCAATTCTCGTTCATCTCCTCCCACTGTACTTCTTGGCTGCTTTCGCTCTTCGTTTTAACATCAAAAGCTGCTCTTGTGAGTTACTGTCCATTCTCGCTCATTTCTGGGATATGATAGGCATGTTCAGAGTTCAGTCTCACGCAGGAGAGGCTGCATCACAGCAGTACAAGCTTCTTTCAATTGAACTTCCGACAATTCTGTTCTGAAGATAGTACAGTGTGTGCCTTAGCTATCACGCTCTCCATTTTGGGGCACCCTTTTTCCACTCTGGAATCCAATACAATCAAATAAAAATTGAATTCCTCCCATTTTCTTTCTGAAGCAAATCGTCTCACTTTGATCCCTTTTGCACATTTTGAAGCCCTTGGATGAATTATAGTACATCGTGAACTATGAGAGTTATGCATTCTCCTTTCTCTACCAGGCTCCACAAGGGGAAGGCAATAGTTAATGTCATTTTTCCTTTGCTAAAAAGTGTGTTACCCCAGGGAAGAAATATTTTCAATAGTTCATTGTTGTTTGTGTTTATCAAATAAATCAACTGAACATTTACTTCCAGCAGTGCTGTCTTGTCTGGGCATTTCTATCTACTTTATCTGCAAGATTCGTACTTCTGGAGATGGCATCATGGCACAGTGGTTAAAGCAGTCGCCTATGATGCCTACATCCCATTTGGGCACCAATTCATATCTTGGTTGCTTCAATTCTAATCCAGCTTCCTGCTAATGGACTGGGAAAAGCAGAGGAGTATGACCCAAGTACTTGGGTCCCTGCTACTCACGGGGCAGACCTGGAAGAAGCTCCTGGCTCTGGTCTGACTCAGACCCAGCCATTGCGGCCATCTGAGGAGTGAATCAGTGCACAGAAGGTTTCTCTCCATCTATGTAATTCTTTCAAACAAATAAACAAATCTTAAAAAATACTTTCACCTACATATAGTATATTTTTTAAAAGTACAGCCTGCAGTTTGGTACATAATAACTATCTGGAAAATGTAATATAAATGAATATCTCACATAAAATTAAATGCAACATTGCTGTTGGGACATAACCTATATTAGGCATCTAGAGAAGCAGCTCCTACTTATTTCTCTGCACATCACTAACATTATTAGTAAAGACAAGTTAACCAGCTCTGCATTTTTCCATCTATAAAACAACACTTAGTGTGTCTGACTTCAGGAAACCACATCAGACACAATGAAAATGAATGAGATATGTATTTGGTATCATGAACTCCTTGGAGGCACAGTGCTATACAAATCAGGACATACCCCTGTTGCTAGGTGAAGTAGATTTGGACAACAAATCAAAGCCTTGACAACACTAATCTGCCTATATTTGCAATATCTTCACAGGATAACTGTACAAATACAATTTATGAGAAGTTGCTTACTAGACATAATACCTTTGAGATGTGGAGAATTCACATAAGCAGGGAGTCCAGAAGGCCAGTGCATATATCAACAAGCAAGAGGAATTCCAACCATAAGCACTTCTAAAACGGTTCAGACTCAGCCAACTTCATTGGCATGTTCTGGAACACCAGTTTTGCCAAAGATAATACATCAAAGAGAAAAGGATCATAAGGGGTCTGGAAGGAATAGTGGGGCATAGGGTTTTGAGTGGCATACTTACATTAGGTTATTGTTCCTTACCAGTGCAGGAGCAAATTATTCTTTTTTTTTATTTAAAAGCCATCAAGTTTCTGATCTTCTTCCAAATAGTTTGCCAAGTGTGGCCCAAGACGACCATATGCAAGGCAGATGCTAAAAGCTTAAAGGAAGTGCTTGAGGCATAACAGCATTGGATAGGTACTTGGAACTTACTGTTGAGATTATTTCTATCAGTGCTGCCTTATGTTACATGAAAGATGATACAAATTGCTGAAATGAAGGGTCTTCTACTCAGGATCATGGTAAATATGACTGACACCAAGCGGTTATACCAAGTGGTTGGAAAATTCAATGTCCCTATTAAAAAGGTTTCAAGGTTTTATTTTATGCTCTCATTGTATTATTTAGGTTATTTCTATTGAAAGCAGAAAACAACAGAAAGTCAGATTCACAATAAGGAGAGAACAAGTTTTTGTAAAGATGGTGTGAAAGGAAAGGCTAAGAAATTTGAAAAATAAACTGAAGCTGAGTAAGGAGAGAGCTTGCTGCTTCAGTATAGAAGATGGTTTTTAAAAAGTGGAAAGAGTGCAGTCTCAGGGAAGAGTTAGGGAGAAAACAGCAGAAGAAACTCTGTGCAAATTGGACGAACACAGTGGACCTACGTGGAGGGTGAAGACATGCACAACTCAGGACTCCACCAGCCAAGAGCCTCCACACCAGTGTTAACAGCAAGGTGAGACCAGACTGCAGTAGCACAAGCCACTGGTGAAAAAGCTGTAGGAAGAGCCTAGAAGGAATCCGGCTTGGAGTCCCATGGGGGATAATGTACCATCCAAACTAGATGAGAAAAAAACAAAGTGGGGAGGGCACACTGCTCTCTAGCTGATCATCCTGCAAAGGTGGCCTGTAACAAGCTGACAGACAGTAGGCACCATTTTGGACATACACAACAGCTGCATCAGCTCGTGTCCAGGTCCAGCAACCAGTCACGTGGAAACTCCTGAGTCTGGTGGGGTGAACAGACAGGGGGCTGGGTGCTCATGACTGTGGGAGGTTTGTGTGCTGGGACTGTGAAAACGATGAGACTGCGTGGGAGGACTCTGGGTGTGGCTGGGACACTGGGCAGTCACTGTGGGAGGCTCGACAGGATCAGTGCTCCCTGGTTACCTGGTGAGACACATTGCTGGGAAATCTGAGCTTATACTGAGGGCTGCACAGATCCTTTGTGTGGTCCTTGTGGCAGAGTGGACAAATAATATACTTGCTGGGGCTAGTGCCCAGGCACTGGTCTCCTTCAAAGAGAGAATCTCAGCTGAGTCTATGCCAGTATACAAGAAGAAACTTCCCCTCTGATTAAAAAAAAAAAAGAAAAGAAAAGAAAAAGAAAAAGAAAAAAAGAAGGAGATTTACCATGCCAAACCTGGGTATGTCACATCAGACACGCCCTTCACCCTGGAGCACTGAACAGAGCTCCCTGGCCACTCCCACTGCACACCTCTAGGTATTCCCTGAAAGCAGACATTCCACTAATCCAATCAAACATAGTCCAAAGATAAAAGCCACCACCACGAAAAATCAAAGAAGAAACCATCAAGTATCCCCACGAATGCCAATAACACACCAATCCGAGAAACAAGAAAGATAACATGACATCCTCAAAAGAATACAATACCTCAATGTGAGACTGTGAAGATGAGACTGAAGGAATGCCAGAAATGGAATTCAAAAAATTGATCATAGATTACTTAGAAGTAATCAGAAGCAAATGCATGAACTAATGAAATCCATACATAACATGAAAGAGAATTTCTCCCACAAAATTGAAATATTAAAGAGAAATCAAAATGAAATCTTAGAAATAAAGAATTCAATAGAACAAATAAAAAATACAGTGTAAAGCCTTAACAACAGATCAGTGAAGCAGAAGAAATAATATCTGACTTAGAAGACAAAGCACAGCAAATTATATAGTCAGACCAATCACAAAAAAAAAAAAAAACCACAAAACTAAAAAACACTATTGGTAATCTACGAGATACTATCAAAAATGACCCAACATTTGTGTTCTAGGAGTTCCTAAAGGTGTGGAAAGAGAAAAGAGATTAGAAGGCCTTTTTAGCGAAATAATAACAGAAAATTTCCCTGATTCGAAGAAAGAAAGGTGCATCCAATTACAAGAAGCACATAGAACTCCTAATAGACATGACCAGAAAAGATCTTCATCAGGAAACATTGTAATCAAAGCCTCCACAGTAAAACAGAAATAAAAGATTCTAAAATGTACATAAGAGAAATGCCAGATTACTCTCAGAGGATCTCCAATTAGACTCACAGTAGACTTCTCATCAGAAACCCTACAGGCTAGGAGAGAATGGCAAGTTATAGTCCAAGTCTCAAGAGGAAAAAACAGTCAACCCAGAATACTATCCCCTGTAAAGTTGTCATTTATGAATGAAGGTGAAATAAAGGCCTTCCATGACAAAGAAAATCAAAGACTTTGTCACCACTCAACCAGCCCTGCTTAAGGATGTGCTGCACACAGAAACACAAAAACATGGTCATCACTATGGAAGAAAGTAAAGGAATGAAAGCTCCCAGTAAAAGTACAAAAGAAATACAAAATAAAAAAATAGGAATATTTATGGAAAAAATGGCAAAGCAAAGTCATTACTTATCAATAATCATTTTGAATGTAAATGGCCTTAACTCTCCAGTTAAAAGACAGACTAGCTGAATAGATTAAAAAACAAAACCCATCTATTTTCTGCTTACAAGAAACACATCTCATCAACAAAGATGCACATAGACTGAAAGTGAAAGGATGGAAAGATATTCTATGCTAACAGAAACCAAAAAAAGAGCTGATGTAGCCATCCTAATATCAGACAAAATAGACTTTAACAAAAAAAACCTGTTAAAAGAGACAAAGAAGGGCACTATGTAATGATTAAGGGATCAATTCAATAGAAGATGTGACTATTAAAAACATATATACACCTAATTACAGGGCACATGGCTATTTAAAAGAAATGTTAAGGAATCTAAAAGGAGACACTGACTTAAATACAATAGTAATGGGAGATTTCAAAACCCCACTTTCAGCAATGGACAGATCAACCAGACAGAAAATCAGCAAGGAAACAGCAGAGTTGATCAACACTATAGACCAAATGGACCTAACATATCTACAGAACTTTTCACCCTACAATTGAAGAATACACATTCTTCTCACCTGTGCATGGAACCTTCTCTAGGATTGACCACATTCTAGGCCATAAAACAAGTCTCAGCAAATTCAAAAAAATTGAAATCTTACCATGCAACTTATTGGATCACAATGCAATGAAGCTGGAAATCAGCAACTCAGCAATCTCTAGAATATATGCAAAAACATGGAAACTGAAAAACATACTCCTGAATGAATAGTGGGTCATAGAAGAAATCAAAAAATGTCTGGAAACAAATGAAGATGACAATACAACATATCAAAATTTATGGGATACAGAAAAAGCAGTGTTAATAGGAAAGTTTATAGCAATTGGTGCCTACATCAAAATTGGAAAGGTGCCAAATAAATGAGCTATCACTGCACCTCAAGAATCTAGTAAAACAATAGGAAACCCAACCCCAAAACTAGTAGGAGAAAAGAAATAGAGAAGAACTCAACAAGATTGAAACAAAAAAAAATGAAAAAGATGAGCAAAATGAAGAGCTGTTTTTTTGAAAAAAATAAACAAAATTGACACATCATTGGTCCAACTAACGAAAAAAGGAGAGAAGACCCAAATCAATAAAACTAGAGATGAAAAAAGTAAATGTAACAACAGACTCCACAGAAATAAAAAGAGTCATCAGAAATTACTACAAAGAGTTGTATGCCAACAAACTGGGAAATCTACCTATATTGAGCCATGAAGATACAGAAAACCTAAACAGAACCATTACCAACATTGAAATTAAATCAGTAAGAAAGACCCTCCCCAACAAAGAAAAGCCCAGAACTAGAATGGCTTCACTGCTGAATTCCACCAGACATTTAAAGAACTAACGCCACTCCTTCTCAAGTTATTCAAAACAACTGAAAGGGAAAGAATCCTCCCAAATTCTTTCTATGAAGCCAGGGTCACCTTAATTCCTAAACCTGAAAAAGATAAAGAGAATCACAGACCAATTTTCCTGATGAGCAAAGATGCAAAAATCCTCAACAAAATTCTGGCCAATCAAATCCAACAACACACCAGAAAGATCATTCACCAGACCAAGTGGGATTTATCCCTGATATGCAAGGATGGCTCAACATTCACAAATCAATGTGATATAGCACATTAACAAACTCCAGAAGAAAAACCATATTATCTCAATAGATGTAGAGAAAGCACTTGATAAAATACAACATCCTTTCATGATGAAAACTCTAAGTAAACTGGGTATAGAAGGAACATTCCTCAACACAATGAAAGCAATTTATGACAAATACATGGCCAGCATCATACTGAATGTAGAATAGTTGGAAGCATTCCCACTGAGATCTGGCACCAGACAGGGATGTCCCCTCACGACTGCTATTCAATATAGTTCTGGAATTTTTAGCCAGAGCTATCTGGCAAGAAAAAGAAATCAAAGGGATTCAAAATGGGAATGAGGAAGTAAAACTATCTGTATTAGCAGATGACATGATTCTATATATAGGGGATCCAAAAGATTCCGCCAAGAGTCTTTTGGATCTCATGAAAGAGTTTAGTAAAGTAGCAGGATATAAAATCAATACACAAAAATCAATAGCCTTTATATACAGACAATGCCACAGCTGAAAAAGAATTTTTAAGATTTATCCCATTCACAATAGATACAAGAAAAATCAAATACCTTGGAATAAATTTAATCAAGGGTGCCAAAGCTCTCTATGATGAGAATAAAAAACATTAAAGAAATAGAAGGAGATACCCCCCAAAATTGGAAAAATCTTCCATGTTCATGGATTGGAAGAAACAATATCATCAAATGTCCACTCTTCCAAAAGCAATTTACAGATTTAATGTGATACCAATCAAAATTCCAAAGACATTCTTCTCAGATGTAGAAAAATGTTGATGAAATTCATATGGAGGCACAGGAGACCTAGAATAGCTAGAGCAATCTTATATAATAAAAACAAAGCCAGAGGCATCACAATGCCAGATTTCAAGACATACTAAAAGGCAGTTATAATCAAAACAGGCTGGTACTGGTACAGAAACAAATGGCTAGACCAATGGAGCAGAATAGAAATGAATCTAAGCATCTACAACCAACTTGTATTTTAGCAAGGAGCTAAAACCAATCTCTGGAGCAAGGACAGTCTCTTCAGCAAGTGGTGTTGGGAAAACTGGATTTCCACAGGCAGGAGTATGAAACAAGAACCCTACCTTACACCTTACACAAAAAAACTTTTCAAAATGGATTAAAATCCTAAATCTATGACCTGATACCATCAAAGTACTAGAGAATATTGGGTGAATCCTGCAAGACATTAGCAAAGGCAAAATGTTCTTATAAAAGACCCCAGAGGCACAGATAATCAAAACCAAAACTAACAAATGAGAATACATGAAATTAAGAAGCTTCTGTACTGCAAAAGAAACACTCAGGAAAGTGAAGAGGCAATGGACAGTATGGGAGAAATTATTTGCAAACAATGCAATTGATAAAGGATTAATAACTGGAACCTACAAAGAGATCAAGAAACTCCACAACAACAAAAACAAGCAACTCAGTTAAGAAATGGGCCAAGGACTTAAACAGATATTTTTCAAAAGAATAAATCCAAATGGCCAACAGGCACATGAAAAAATGTTTAGGATCACTAGCTGTCAGGGAACGGCAAATCAAAATTACAATGAGGTTTCACCTCACCCTGGTTAGAATGGCTTTCATAGAGAAATCAACAAACAACAAATGCCGGCAAGGCTGTGGGGAACAAGGTACTCTAATCCACTGTTAGTGGGGAAATAAACTGTTATAGCCACTATGGAAATCAATTAAGAGATACCTCAGAAATCTGAGTATAGATCTACTATATGACCCAGCCATCCCAATCCGGGGAATAAACCCAAGGGAAATGAAATCAGCAAATGAAAGAACTGTCTGCACCCCCATGCTTATTGCAGCTCAATTTGCAAATAGCTAAGACATGGAAGCAACCTAAATGCCTGTCAACTGAAAACTAGATAAAGAAATTCTGGGATATGTACTCTATGGAATACTACACAGTGGTAAAAAAAAAAAATGAAATCCAGTAATTTGCAAAAAAAGAATGAATCTGGAAAACATCATACTTAGTGAAATAAGCTAGTCCCAAAAGGACAAATATCATATATTCTCCCTGACCTGTGATAACTAATAGAGCACCTAAAAGGAAATCTGTAGAAGTGAAATTGACACTTTGAGAAGCAATGACTTGAACAGGAACAATTTTTTTTTTTCTTAATAGAGAACGGAAGTAGAAATGGAGAGGGAGGAGGGGGAGGGGTGGGGGTGGAAGGGCAGGTATGATGGGAACAATCACTTTATTCCTAAAGTTGTACTTATGAAATTTATACTCATTAAATAAACGGTTTCTTCAGGTAAAAAAAATTAAATTAAACAAAAAGATTAGGACATTCAGAAATCTTACAGGAAAGGTAATGCATCTGGGAAATGTAACTAGAAAAACATAGGTTGTAAGGAAATTCAAGTATATAGGTCAACTTATTTACCTCTGGGAACTGCAAATGTATTTTTCTTCTTTTGTTCCTTGGTCTCACTTCAGCTACTGAATTTCATCAATGTTCCCACTCCCTTTACTCTCCATGGGTCATCTTCTCTACCACATACCTTCTGTTTTCTCATGTGTGTGATGAGATAACTTATGTGTGACTTCTTATGGCCTTTGCTATGTTGTGGTCACAGATGTCTTCTTTTCTTTCTGCATCTTTATAGCGCCAGACTGAGAGAACTTAACTGGCCCAGCTAGCTGTCCATCATTCCTGGCCTATCTACAAAGTGACTACAATTGAGACAGTGACCTTTGCCCACTCACCAATAGTTAGGGGAGGCCAGATGAGCAGAATGTTTAGGAGAAATTTTGGGCCAGGCACTTTCCATAGGGAGGACAGAAAAATCCCTCAATGAAATTATCCTTTTTCAGCTGTTCTCAAATTTAGGAAAGTGTCAATTAGAATTATTCACCTGGTCATCTATGGTGAACCTTGTTTGTGCAAAGCACTAAACCTGGATATGCCAGTTAATATAATTTATTTCAAGAAATGAAAGTTGTGAGATAACTTCTACTGTGGACAAAAAGCTACGATAGAAATATGTGGAATGTTGTGAGTGATTCTTAAATGTCAGTAATAGGTATTATGATAGTGTACTATGAGGCAGTAAAGTATAGGGTTTAAACATGTATTGAACTGAAAAATAGATCTAGATTTCAACTTAGCCCAGAATATAAATCTTTTGTGGCAATATTCAGAGTAACTTTGAATGGATTATGGTATCTCCTGATGCTTTACTTCCTTACTCCTCAAATGAGGTTGAAGATTTAGGGGGAGAAACTACCACTTCAAGATTCTTCTGCATTACTATCACTTATTCAATAAGAGTGCAGAAGAAATTATTAAAATTGCTGATGCTGGAGTCATCTAACACCTTTCTCACAATCAGATTATAATTTTCCTTCGGTATTTGTGGAGGAATGGTTCCAAGACCCTTCACAGATACCAAAAGCTTCAGATTCTCAAGCCCCTTACATGAAATGGCAGAGTATTTGAACATAACCTATGCAGATGCTCTCACACACCTAAAATTAGCTGTAGACTATCTGTAACAGCCAATACAATGCAAATGCTATGTAAATAGTTATTATGTTGTATTGTTACAGACTGTGCATGGTCAGTACAGATGTAATCTTTTTATTTTCTACAATATGTTCAATTTCTGGTTGGCTGAATCCATGCAGGGAGAAATGTAGATAAGCAGTGCCAACTGTATATCCCAATTTCACACTAAGATATTTTCATTATCAGATTTATTTCAGTCTATTCCAATGTTTATAAAGAGATTTCAGCATTCACAATTGTTCCACTTCTGAGTTTTGTCTTTTTGAAAAGGCTTCAAATTAAATGAACTTATATGTGTCTTCTTACTTCATAAACTATACCTCAAGTTGAAATGAGTAATATGGTTACTTAGATTTAGACTAGGCTAAACAGAAGCACACAAGAGGTAGAGACTGTATTTGCTTCCCACAGTAGAATGAATACCATGATTTGATCTGTTCACCTTTGGCTTGCTTCAGGCATTCCACTTACAGAATGCGAAGTGATATTAATTGATAGCCAGTTTGCACAAAAATAACATACTAGTTTTTTCTTATTGTCCTTCCTCCCTCCCTTCCTCCCTCCCCCACCCACCTTTCTTTCTTTCTTTGAGATGCAGAAGAGAGAAGACAAAAACAGAACTCCCATATTCTGATTGAATCCCTAAATGCCTCTAATGGTCAGGACTAGGAGCCAGGGACTCAGTTCAGGTCTTCCATGTGAGTGGCAGCGACCCAACAATTACTTGAACAATTAACTGCTGCCTCCCAAGATCCACATCAGCAGCAAGTTAGAACCAGAGCCAGGTATTCGACTTAGGTACTCCATGAATGTGTTGAAGATGAGTCACATGCCTACACATCTTATTATATTAACATTTTAAATTACTTGTAGAAGAATAATCTATGCAGAGAGGATACTTCAACCTGTATAACTAAGAAATAGTCCATGCTCCATCGTCTCTAATAGTTTTGCATAAGAAATGCTAAGTTTAGGAACCAGCTGGTCAGATTTGTGTCAAACATCAATCCTGTCCTTTTAAAAAAAATTGTAGGATGCATCTTAGGCAATTTACTTGGAACGTCCAAATGACAGAATCTTTTGGAAATTTACATGAGGCAATGTAGATTGGTACTCAACTTGTAGAAGGTTTTCTTTCACTTCCTCTCCCCTTTGTACTCCTTTGCCATTCCTCATAAGACAATGATCTCTGCTAATGGCTGTCACAACTTCCCTCAGCTTATCTGAAATCTCCCAAAAGGAAATTCCTCTCCAATCACATGGAATCCACTCACAAGGGGTTAAATGAACTTCACAGAAGCCATCCAACACCACAGTTCTATGAGACAAGCAAGGGCATCAATTGCTTCAAAAATTTCATGGAAACAAAACCAAGATACCAAATGATTTTACTGAGATCACTTAGAGGGGAAGTTATAAATGGATTCCTAATAATATAATTTACTAAGAGTTGATGCAATGGCATTATAAAGCCATTTCCCTTGAAGGTTACACTGCAGAGTTCGAATTAGGAAGCAATGTTTTGCCAAGTGCCACACTAAGAACAAAGATACATCACCAATAACTCTGCAAATAAATGCAATGTAAGTACAAGGTACAATATGAATACTGCAATAACATTAATATATTTGGGAATCAAGTCTCTGCACGAAAACAAAAATCTTCCAAAACAAGTAATGAGTTTATTCTTGTAATGTTAAGTGTACACAGAACCAAGTAGACAGCCTGAAACACTTGTAACTGTTAAAAGCATATACTTTTGCTTCCTTTTGAGGTAGAAAATATTCCCCAATGTCTTTATAAATTCTAACTTGAGTATCTAAATTAAAAAAAAAATCAAATCCATTTGAAGCCAAAAGAATATGTGAAAGAGTGTTTTCTATTTATCTACATTGGGTTCTCTTAGTAACAAATAATAGCATCATAAATTAAACCACAGCTTTCTTTTAGTGACCATGAAATGTGTTCTTTGTACTAATCTTCAAATGCACTGGGTGTACTCAACTGAGAAAACTTTCTGCCTCTTTCTATAAATGTTTGCTCATTATGGACAAAAATCTGGCCTAAATCTTGCAATTCTCTTGCTTTAGGGCAAAGTGCATGATGTATAATATAAAAATATAACCAAAAATAGAACTGCATTCTTGAGGGCTTGGTCTTGGAATCAACCTTCCTCACCTGTTAACTTCTCTTCTTTCCTTGACTCTTAGACTTCTTGCAACCATTCCTTTATTCACTCTTTAAATTTTTATTATCTAAAGAAGAATCTCAAACCTCCTAATTCCCCCTCATAAACATTCTTACACATAAATATCAATGATTGTTTATTCCTTCTCTCTATAGCATAGCACTTTCCATCGTCTTTTAATAAAGGAAAAATAAGTCATTTCATCTTGCACAATCTGGGGTAGGCAAACAAAGAAGAATGTAGAAAAACAATTCTTTCCATTCTAAAAACAATGACCCTCCAGCATAAATGATTTTTAACAACTAATCCCACGGTTGAATAGTCAATAAGAGCTGCAAGTCTTCAAAAATCTTTAAATTAATATATTATGTGGTTACAACACAAGTGTCAGCAATCCCCTTCATGCTTTGTGACCAAAGGTACCCAGAAGCAGTGAGCTTAGAGCTGAAAGACCAGCGAACAGAGCTACTGAGAATAGACTTATCAATCATGATCTGCCTCTTTCTTTGCTCATATTCAGGGCTGGAAGTTGGCGAAGCCAAGGTCAGGGATTCCCTGCCAGTGTTAGCACTGCAGGGCACAGGCTTCACGCAGCTCGCAATCAAAGCCTGAGCATCCAGACACAGGAAATGGGGACTTGAACCTCTCGCGTCTTCATTGTATGACCAAAGCTGTAGATTACTCCACAAACTTTCTCTGTTATACTTCATACTTCAGGATAAACTCCAAATGCCTTAGGTTCAACATCTTTTTTCAACATGTTTAAAAACTTTCTAGCATTTCAGGATCCAACGGGGATTTATTAAGTGAGTCTTGAGAAAGGAAGCTATAATCATTAAGGTAAGGAAGCAGATGCAATTTGAGCTATTCTCCATGATAAGGGGATCAAATGAAAGGCACCCAGCTTAGCTCTTTTTATTAAAGTTTTTTTTATCTTGGCTATTATTTTACGATTTTACATACAATAAGAATTCATATCTTTCAAAATATCCTATTATATATTTTATCACACTTCTCATAAACAAAAATGTTTCCTTTCAGGAAGAAATGCTTATTATTTTGGAGCTGAAGGCAATATCATCTATGCCTCTCTGTTTTTCATATTTGTAGGATTTCAGATATATAGATTTAAAAATGTCAAGAAAAGAATCCTTAATGTGAATTTAAGATTACAGAAACAACAACAAAAATGCTTTAGAATATGGCCTCTGCTCATTTCTCCAGGCTTCCGTGCTACTTGGCAAGTGTATCAACTATTGATTTATACTTCTCTGTTTCCCTTTTGGTCTTCTGCAAACCCATCTACTTTCTTTTTGCACAATTTCATTTCCCTCTTCAAAATTCAGCTTACATCAAGGATCTGCATGAGATCACTGTCTTTATAGTCTCCTCTGACCCTTCCTGGTAGTCGAGTACTCCCTTAGACCACTGTGTGCCAGTCCTTAACCTGGCATGTCTGACACTGATGTATCACTGCCTATCTCTTGCCATTTTTCTCCCCCGTTGAAGGCCTCTCTTCAGAGAAGAATCAGGTACGAGTCACCTTACTCAATCTACAATAGAACCCAACAGATAGAAGGTGCTCCATAAATGCTTATTGAATAGATTATCAAGTAAGCCATGTTTTAGAGGTTATTTTTCATTTTAATTTTTAATTAAACATCAATAAAACCTGAACTGTAGATGATGGAATTAAAATAAAGTGCTTAAAATTCTATAATGTAATAAAAAGTCTAATTTAAATTCTAGAAGTTAACAGATCTGACTAGGAATTGAATTCCATAGACGTTACCCTTACCCTGCTACTGGTTAAGTACTTTATAATAGCAGCCTAAAATTAAACATTTTTTAAAAAGTTTTTTGAAGATGATTGAAAGATCAAAACATGAGAAATGTGTCAGTCTCTGGGGGTGCCTCAGAAGGATCAAAGGACTAATAATACATATGACAATATCTTTGAAATAAAAAAAAATTGCAGACATGACTCAGGGAACTAATAATCTCTAATGTCCATTTTAGACCTAAATTATATGATATTATTCACAACTGATTCAAGACTCATGTGCCAACTTTGATTGAGTCGCTGTATGCCGCAGAGAAAGGCACAGCCCTCTCCTAACAGAGGCAAGCATCTCCCTTCTCCATTTTTAAAAATTCCTGCCAGGGTGAAACTGGCACTGATTACTTGGCAGCAATACATGTCCACATCGCCATGCCCAAAATGATCATGTTGGTTATTAACAATTACGTATTAGGCATCTGTGCCCAATAGCCTCTGGGAGCTAAATGAAAGCTAATTGAAAGTCTTACATGAAAAATAGCAATTTCTCAACCAGTTTCACAAAAGGCATGGATGACAAGCTGAACAGGTCATTTTGTTTACAACCAAGCCAACCAAACACTAAAGAGAACAGCACGCTATGGAATTTAGGTGGAGAAACAGAAAAAAAGACATGTAGGTAAGGAGTTTTTGTGAAGGGAATTTTCAACAAATCTAAACTCAACATGTTCTTCCCTAACCTCTTCTTCCTCCTCCTGTAGAGCCAATCTAAGTGTCATATGCCTGTTCTGTCATCCATAAACCAGAGACTCATCCTGGAAACCCCATGTGTCATGCCCTCATGTAACAAAATACTGATGATTCCACTTCTTTTTTTTTTTTTTTTTTTTTGTCAGGCAGAGTTAGACAATGAGAGAGAGAGAGAGAGAGTGACAGAGACAGAGAGAGAGACAGAGAGGTCTTCCTTCTGTTGGTTCACCCCCAAATGGCCGCTATGGACGGCGCGCTGCACCAATCCAAAGCCAGGAGCCAGGTGCTTCTTCCTGGTCTCCCATGGGGTGCAGGGCCCAAGCACTTGGTCCATCATCCACTGCCTTCCTGGGCCACAGCAGAGAGCTGGATGGGAAGAGGAGCAACCGGGACAGAATCTGGTGCCCCGACCGGGACTAGAACTCGGGGTGCCGGCATCACAGGCAGAGGATTAGCCAAGTGAGCTGTGGCGCCGGCCTCCACTTCTTTCATATTTCCTAGATGTACTCTCTTCTGTTCATTCCCATGGCCATGACCTTAGGTTACATTACTATTACCTCCTTCTGATTCATGCTTCAATCCACAAAAGCCGTCTTCCACACTAGCAAAAAGACTTCTATACACTCTATAGGTGATTGCAATGGTGTACTTAAAATCCTTCAGATCCTCGTTTGCTGTTAGTATCTTACAAAACAACCTTCACAATTTGGCTTTCTCCTGCCTTTCCAATGTCAATACTCCCAGCAAACAAATTTTGCCTCAGATACATCAAATTACTCTCAATCCTCCAAATGTATAAAACACACTCTTTGGGCACTTCTTATTCTATACTCATATGTTGTATTCACTCCCATGTCTCTGCTTAGCTAATTGCCACTACAATCAGACTTTAGAGTTCTTCATCCATTTCTTTCCCCATTACCTAATATAAATTGTCAAATTTCTCTTCATAGCAACTTTCAAATGTTTTTCCCACAGCTTGTATTTCTCCATATTGTCCCCTGTACTGTAGCTTGAATGATTTTTTATTTATTTATTTGACAGGTAGAATTATAGACAGTGAGAGAGAGACAGAGAGAAAGGTCTTCCTTCTGTTGGTTCATCCCTCAAATGGCCACTATAGCCGGCACACTGTGGCCGGTGCGCTGCGCTGATCCGAAGCCAGGAGCCAGGTGCTTCCTCCTGGTCTCCCATGTGGGTGCAGGGCCCAAGCACTTGGGCCATCCTCCACTGAATGATGTTTAAAATCTGATAATTTTGCTCACTTGCTCATTCAAAGAGTTTCTATAGTTCTAAAGATATACACGAATCCTCATCAGATGTAAGGACCATGCGACCCTGCCAGTACTTACCTCCCTGGTTCTCTGAATTACCTTCTTCCACTGTCTCCTTGAGCCATGATCACAGCTTTCTTTCTTCAAACCACCTGTCCTCCCACTAGTGGTACATATTTATGCACGCTGTTCCACTTTCATAAAAAGCCATTCCTCACCCACCATCCCCACCAATTTGATTAAACAAATTTTATGCATTATTTAAATATCAGCACCTCCACCCAGCACACACACACACACACACAACTAGGTAATAATCCTTTCTCTAAGCTCTAATATCACCATATTCCTTTTCAGTGAGCTCTTATTTAAAATTACATCTAATTATGAGATTAACTGATTGTTATCGGATTCCTCACAGGGCTACAAGTTCCATGAAAGCAATGACCATGATGTTTATTTAAAATTTCAAGAGGCTAGAAAAGAATATTAATCTGGCAATGCAGTTAGAGAATGAATTTGAGGTTAAGAAATACAAGGGCCGGCGCCGTGGATCACTAGGCTAATCCTCCGCCTGCAGCACCAGCACCCTGGGTTCTAGTCCGGTTGGGGTACTGGTTCTGTCCCAGTTGTTCCTCTTCCAGTCCAGCTCTCTGCTGTGGCCTGGGAAGGCAGTGGAGGATGGCCCAAGTGTTTGGGCCCTGCACCCGCATGGGAGACCAGGAGGAAGCACCTGGCTCCTGGCTTTGGATCGGTGCAGTGCGCTGGCCATATTGGCCATTTGGGGGTGAACCAACAGAAGGAAGACCTTTCTCTCTGTCTCTCTCTCTCACTGTCTAACTCTGCCTGTCAAGGAAAAAAAAAAAAAAGAAGAAGAAAGAAATACAAGGAAGGAAGAGCAAACAGAAGAATAGAAGATTTTACTGTTAGAGTAATAAAATATAAATACTATAAATCACAGAACAAATTTCTAAATCCCTAAGTTGCTACATCACTATATAGCCAAGTTAGGTACTTTGTTGTTGTTGTTGTTCCTATCTATAAGGTGCAAAAACAGATTTCTAGACAAAGAAGTGTCTTCTGGGTCAGCATTCAATTCCACAACATTGGGATTGCCATTATAGAGCAGTCACTCCTGTCGCTCCCTCTCTTCGTGGAGGAACGACACTAAACCCTGCCTAGGCTTCATATCCGAGTCACGGCACCATTATGTCGCTCCCCCTCTTCGTGGAGGAACGACACAGGACCCTGCGCTGTTCTTCTGTCTGCTCGGCCTTCCCCGGGTTTGCTGCTGGTTCTTCCCGGGTTGGCTACTATCCCTTCCACCTCCGTGGAAGGGCAGTTCCGCCTGGCCACATTCCCCACTTCCGCAGGGGAGCGGCACACCGCCGGCCGGCTCTTCTCGGGGGCTGCACAGGTGTTCCTTCATCTAGATGTTCCCCTTAGATGTTCCTAGTGCATGCCATCTCTCTCCTCCTTTATAGTCCTCCTCCGCCAATCCTAACTCGGCTGCCCACACGCCGAGTACGCTGCTCTCCTCCAATCAGGAGCAAGTCCTACAGTTTATTAGTTGAACTGGAGGCAGCTGTGCGGAAGCTGTTTACTTCTCTCCCAGCGCCATATTGTGGGAGAGCAGATGCATAGAATAAGTCTTAATTCCAGTAACTCAGTCCAGTCCGGATTGCTCCCCACAACTCCAATTCTCCATCTCATACAATGTTGTTCTTTTAAGCAATTCATGGTCAAAAACATAACTTTCTCACACATGTAAAAATTTAATATTCCCTGTCATTCCTAAGTTGCTACTTACATAAAATATTGTCAATTCATCAACACATAATTTGTATCGTAGGAAAATTTCGGTGCTAACTCTTTGCAGGCCACTCCACACCAGTTCTTTAGTCTCCCATATGGTATAAAACAAAGTATTATAAAAAATATTTTAAGTAAACACAAAGGCTATAGTCATATTCTATTAAGGATTATTATGCCAATATTTATGAGATATCATAGAAAAAAACATGAAGTCTCATTTGTTTTCCAGTTACAAAGAAGATTGATTAGAAGTAATTACCTAGAATTAAAACTTCATGATGATTTTAGAAGAAACTAAGAATACTATTGGAAATTGAACTAACTATAGTTTATTTTTACATTATTCTCATATTGCAAATAATACATAATTCCACACTTTACTTTGTGTACATGTAGCCCATGGATATGGCTGAAAGTATTTTCTAAACCCAATTATAATTTCCTTGTTGTTATTAGGAAACTCTAGCAATTAAGTGTTACAGTAAAAAAAAGAAGCAATTTTTAAAAAAATTTATAATGCTAAACCTAAAAATTCAAAAACTCCTAGCTTTCATAAAAGAGATAAAAGAAGAATTTGTGACAAGGTTAATGGCAGCCTAAACCCAAAGGATGATAAATTATGGTATGCCTCCCACTAAGGACTAGAAACAGAGTCCCAGAAAGATTCTGAGGGTGAGAGGTGAGGGCTGACTAAGCCAAGATAACTTGTAAATAAATCTTGGTGCTAATTAGTGCAAGAGGAAAAACCACTCTGTCCATTATTCAGGGACGTTCAGTCCAATTTATTCACAGATTAAAAGGTACCATATAAGTGTGTGGTAATGAGAACTGGTCCTACGGAACAGAACTTCTCTGGGCACTAGCAAGGAGTGGGTTTCACTTTGGAAGGTTGGTGAGCAGTCTGTGATACGTATTACTTTTTAGGTCAATCACTTCAGGGGACTTTACATTTTTATATATGACTACAGCACACAACCAAGACAATGACCAAGGCAAATTGGTCATTCGAGGGAATATTTTATACGCTTCAAATGAGACCATTTTTAAATTTTGAATTCCTAGTTCTTCCTGTTCACTAAAGATGATCTGATGCAATTGCCACTCCAAGTGTTTGACTTCTTTTCATTAAAATGTAGGTTATTTTTCTTCAGGTGACTTTGTAACCAGCCAAGTAGGGATACCATAAGCAAGAGAGTACTTATTTCTTAGAGAAAACTATTGTTTAAATGCTTTTTTTTTTTTTTTTGACAGGTAGTGTGGACAGTGAGAGAGAGACAGAGAGAAAGGTCTTCCTTTTTCCATTGGTTCACCCCTCAGTGGCCTCTGTGGCCGGTGCACTGTGCTGATCTGAAGCCAGCGGCCAGGTGCTTCCTCCTGGTCTCCCATGTGGGTGCAGGGCCCAAGCACTTGCGCCATCCTCCACTGCCTTCCCAGGCCAGAGCAGAGAGCTAGACTGGAAGAGGAGCAACCGGGACAGAGTCCGGTGCCCCGACCGGGACTAGAACCTGGTGTGCCGGTGCCACAGGCAGAGGATTAGCCTAGTGAGCCGCAGCGCTGGCCATAAATTCTTAAAACCAAAGTGGTTACAAATGTTGGTTCAAATTCCTACTCCAGTGACCTTAGCTAAGTTAATTCTCAGCAAATGACCCTCACAGACAAAACCAGTATAGTCACATATATCTCAGAGTGTTGTATTGAAAGTTAAATAATTTAGAAAGTGCATAAAAGAATATCTGACACACACTGCATACATTATTAGCATTTGTTAGACAAAATGCCACTGATTCAAACCCAATGATAAGGAAACTATAGACTTACTGAAAAGTTTTTGATAAAATGATTTATTATAGAGGCATATTATTCTTATTAAATTTTTGCATCTATTTTATATGTATGGGAAAATTATGAAAACAAGTCTATTTGATTACAATATTTGTTACTTATTCACAATGTACCAAGGCCCTGGAATAAATGCATATGTGCATAAGCCAATATTTGTTCTTAAGGTACTTATAATTTAATCTTGGGGAACACTCATTGAAATTGAAAAATAGTACACAGCTCAAGTATAATTACCGGAAAACACAATAAATACTCTCAAAGCACCTCACTGCCTAAATGATCTTAACAAAAGTAATTTCAACAAAAATCACAGAGAAGTAGGTGGCTCAGTCAAGATAGTAAAAATATTACTTATATAGGAGGTGAGACCAGAGTTGGGAATTGAAAAATTTGAGTAGCAGTGTTTCTGATGAGTGGACCAATGTGAATACAAGTTGAAATGAGAAAACAGCATACTTTGGCAACAATAAGAACTGATTAGAGAGGATGGTTCAGAGAATGAATAATGGAGACATGGCTAGAATATACTATTTAAATTTATCTCCATTAGCCTGCTTCGCATTCACAAGCAAGGACCTGAAGCTGATCTGTAAAGAATAATGAAGCCAAGATTCCAGGTCCCAGTTGTGAAAACAAGTTCCTGGGAGAAGGGGGGTGGAGTACAGATTCTCAACTGGAGCTCCAACCCAACAAAATGGTAACCAGGTTTTGGCAGACATCCTGAGTGTGAGACAAGGGTAGATAAGCAGATAGCCAACTCAAATCAGACAAGTCAGGTAAGATGGCACCCCTTTGGGGAAGACCTGTAGTGTCAGGCTACAGAGGTTTGCTTTTATCACAGAGGCTATCAAATCCACTTAAAAATTTGTTGTTCATTTTTAAAGGACAGTAACTTGATTAAATGTTAAGAGAAAATTCACTATTTTTCAATGTGATCCCAATACTTTAATATCTTGAAATTTGAATTATAAGATTACGATTCTCATAAAAATTTCTTGTGTTAATAGTTCTTAAAATTTAAACATCTCAGGTACATGGAATTGGTGACTGGTTGTTTCAGGTAATACCTGATGAACACAGTACTTTGCATATAATTTGCTGGTTAGTGCTAATTTTTTTTTTTTATTTTTCCTTATAACTGTTTTACTGCATCTAAGAGTCTCAATTAACCTCAAATGAACTAATGGTGCAAAATTAAGCCAGTGACAATGTAAAACTAGTAAAATGTGTAAACAATATTGTAAATTATTAACACTTGGCATAAACTTGTCCAAATGGTAAATAGGAGTCAAAGTTTAAGAGAAGAAATACAATGTCAATCTGCCACGTGAACGAATATCTACCGGGGTGATGATTTTCATGAGCAGTACGAAAGAACAAAAGCAAACAGGAAACAGAGCAATGAAAATCTCAAGATTGTATTTTTTTATACCAACCATCTTTTATCTCTGATCCTTAACATGTTGCTTGCTGTAAAAAATCTGTCAAGTAGTGGCATGAAGATTCTAAAGTTCTCTTGTAATTTTCAAAGTGGGGTTTAGGTGAATCTGAGTTTTCTCAAAACAGATGAAAAGCAAAAACTTTTCAGTGAATCACCAATGAGTTTTCTCACTGAAGGAAGAGAAGAGACCACAACTACAGAGATACTAAAAGTTGCAAAAGTATTCAGTGGCAATTAGTGCTATTGTGCGGAAAGCATAATAAACTAAATGCAAAATCTCTATGAAATGACACTGTTAAAAGATGGAATACAGTATGCAGAATATTTCATACTGAATATGTTTCACTAAGTTACCTTTCATCAGGGCTGAACAAAGAAATTGGCATGTACAAGGCAGATCATACGTGTAGATGAGAGAAATGATTGACAATTGTTTCAACAGTGAAAAGTAATGTCACAAATTTGTTTGTCAATGATCATTTGGTAAGCCTCACTGTGGAAAATAAAAAGCGTACTAAGGGGCCGGTGCCGTGGCTCACTTGGCTAATCCTCCTAATGTGGCGCTGGCACCTCGGGTTCTAGTCCCGGTTGGGGCGCCGGGTACTAGCCCTGGTTGCTTCTCTTCCAGCCCAGCTCTCTGCTGTGGCCCAGGATGGCAGTGGAGGATGGCCCAAGTACTTGGGTCCTTGCACCCACATAGGAAACCAAGAGGAAGCACCCAGCTCCTGGCTTCGGATGGGTGCAGCACAGGCCATGGCAGCCATTAGGGGAGTGTGTGGGGAGCAACTGGGAGCAACTTGGACTAGACTAAGTTACTGGAATTAAGACTTATTCTATGCATCTGCTCTCCCACAATATGGCGCTGAGAAGGGAGGAAACAGCTTCTATACAGCTGCCTCCAGTTCAACCAATAAACTGTAGGACCTGCTCCTGATTGGAGGAGAGCAGCGTACTCGGCGTGTGGGTAGCAGAGTTGGGATTGGTGGAAGAGGACTATAAAGGAGGAGAGAGACAACATGCACCAGGAACATCTATCTGAAGGAACACCTGTGCAGCCCCCGAGAGAGCCGGCTGGTGGTGTGCCGCTCCCCCGCGGAAGTGGGGAAAGTGGCAGGGGGAACCGCCCTTCCACGGAGGTGGAAGGGTCGGTAGCCAACCCGGGAAGAACCAGCAGCAAACCCGGGGAGGGCCGAGCAGACAAAAGAACAGCGCAGGGTCCAGTGTCGTTCCTCCACGAAGAGGGGGAGCGACATAATGGTGCCATGGCTCGGATAGGAAACCTAGGAGGGAAGAAACGGGAAGAAGTGGGAAAATACCGGAGAGAGAGACTAGCAAAGAGCCTAGGGAAAAGCCGGACGGAAAAGGTGCCGGAAGAAGCTATTGAAAGCCTAGGCATAGACTTGGATATGGACTGTGGGAAAGAAGTTAGGATTTAAAGTGAAAGCAAGAAGAAACTTAGACTCAGATACGGACTGCAGGTTGAAAGTGAAAGTGAAACCTAGAAGAAACTTAGACTCGGATACGGACTGTGGGGAGAAGCCAGGAGAAATGAGAGGAATATTGTTGGAAGAAAACTTAGGGAAACATACCGGGTAGAGAAAAATGTTAGGGAAATTGAAGCCGCGGGGGCAGGCCGAGGCGGAGACGTAAGCTATCTTGGAATTCTTCAAGTCAGCCCGGGGAGCAAAAGGCGAAAATCTGGAACCAGAGGCAGAGACATGGGCCGCCAGGTTGGAATCCGTCAGATTAGCCCGGGGAGCAAAAGATGGGAAGCCAAACCGAGGGGCGCAGACGTGAGCTGGGTTGAATTCGCCAGGTTAGCCCGGGGAACTTGGACTGAATACTGGTGGCGGATACGTGAGCTGGGCTGTGTGATTCGCGGAGGCCGCCGCGTGCAGAGAGAGCACGGGGCGTGAATAGACAGGGAACGCAGGGCTGGCGCGAAGGCTGTGGTGCGGGCGCGAAGGGCGTGGAGACCGCTGAGCGCGCGAAGCCGAGCCACGAAGAGCCGGGAAGCCGCCGCAGGGCAGGCGCCGGGAAGCCGCGCAGAGCCAGGAAGCCACCGCGGGCGAGGCGCTGAGAAGCAGCCTCGGGGCGGGCGCCGGGAAGCTGCGGGGATAAGAGAAACAGAAGTTTAGAAGTAAAATGAGAGAAATAGGAATGCTGGCAGATAAAAGTAAAATAGGAGAAATAGGAATGCCCGGAGATAGAGAAATAGAGAAAAATAAGGCCTCCCCACAACATGGCAATGAGAGAGCTTGGATTCGGTCTGATTAGTAAGACGATAAGCACCTGTGGGCGGCTGCAGGTCACCGAAGACAGGCACGTTATCAACACCAATAAGTCTCCCCACAAGACGGCAATGAGAGGGCTTGGATTTGGTTTGCCTGATTGCTAGGGCTTGAAAGCACCTGCAGGCAGTTCTAGCAGAGCAGAGCATGCGCTGCAGGGCACCGAACACAGGCACGCATCAGCGCCTAAAAACCTCCTCACAACATGGTGAAGAGAGGACCCAGATTCAGTTTGCCTGATTGATAGGGCTTGTAAGCACCTGTGGGCAACTCCAGCAAGCAGAGCAGAGTGTGTGCCTTGGGGCACCGAAGACAGGCGCGTATCAACGCCAAAAATAAAAAGAAAGGGGGATCTGTGGGGAGCAACTGGGAGCAACTTGGACCAGACTAAGTTACTGGAATTAAGACTTATTCTAAGGCCGGCGCCGCGGCTCACTAGGCTAATCCTCCACCTAGCGGTGCCGGCACACCGGGTTCTAGTCCCGGTTGGGGCGCCGGATTCTGTCCCGGTTGCCCCTCTTCCAGGCCAGCCCTCTGCTGTGGCCAGGGAGTGCAGTGGAGGATGGCCCAGGTGCTTGGGCCCTGCACCTCATGGGAGACCAGGAAAAGCACCTGGCTCCTGGCTCCTGCCATCGGATCAGCGCGGTGCGCCAGCCGCAGTGCGCCGGCCGCGGTGGCCATTGGAGGGTGAACCAACGGCAAAGGAAGACCTTTCTCTCTGTCTCTCTCTCTCACTGTCCACTCTGCCTGTCAAAAAAAAAAAAAAAAAAGACTTATTCTATGCATCTGCTCTCCCACAATATGGCGCTGAGAAGGGAGGAAACAGCTTCTATACAGCTGCCTCCAGTTCAACCAATAAACAGCAGGACCTGCTCCTGATTGGAAGAGAGCAGCGTACTCGGCGTGTGGGTAGCAGAGTTGGGATTGGTGGAAGAGGACTATAAAGGAGGAGAGAGACAACATGCACCAGGAACATCTATCTGAAGGAACACCTGTGCAGCCCCCGAGAGAGCCGGCTGGCGGTGTGCCGCTCCCCCACGGAAGTGGGGAAAGTGGCAGGGGGAACCGCCCTTCCACGGAGGTGGAAGGGTCGGTAGCCAACCCGGGAAGAACCAGCAGCAAACCCGGGGAGGGCCGAGCAGACAAAAGAACAGCGCAGGGTCCAGTGTCGTTTCTCCACGAAGAGGGGGAGCGACAGGAGTGAACCAACAGAATGAAGACCTTTCTCTCTCTCTCATTGTCTAACTCTGCCTGTAAAAAAAAAAAAAAAGTGTACTGAGACCAATATGACTGAGGTTCATCAATGTATGCTGAAACGTAAGGTATTATTACATGAATGCCATCAATTGCATCTCAGGGTAATCCCATATGGCTTTGTTGGTACCTGGCAGTGTGAGTATGTCTCCTGACCTTCAGCTCAAACTTTGCAGGAAATGAGGAATGCTACAAATATATCAGATTATAGCTAATAATTTCCAACATGCTGTGCAATAAAATGGATAGAGAATGGAGGATTCTGCTATGGTGATGTTGTTTTTCTTGTTGTTTTTCAAACTCCAGAACTTTGGCTGTCAAAAGATCCTCATATGTGTTGTTGAAATAGTAGATGTAAAGTGAGAACAAAAGAAAATTAAAAAAAAAACTATTCAATTTCCAGTGGTATTTTAAAAATATAGGAGAGTTTGAATTTACTATTTCAAAGGTAATACATTATAATTTTTAACAGTTAGATGGGGGATTCCTAAGAAAGCAGAAGTTGGATATAAACAGATTAGTTGACAGAGTGTCATATTGTTTAAAGATACTCTGACCTCACGGATAAAACAAGTAATTATTGGTCATATTTTTAACACATTTGAATGTCAAAACTGAATATGAAGAAATAATTATCACAGACTGAAATTCAGCTAAGAATTCACTAGGAATCTGTTTGTTATTTGTCTTCTGTGTTGATATGTTCAGCCACCTTTGAGAAGGCATGCCCTCAACCTACTGAGTTCCCAAAGGGGCCCTGGAAATCCACCAGTGAAAACTTTATCATTTCTGGATCTTGTATAATCAGAAAAGCCAAAATTAGCTGACAAACCACCAACAATTTGTTGTTGCTCTTAATAAATTATGGGTTAGATCTAATTTAGTAGAGATAAAAAATAAATGAAGAAATGGACTCTTTAGGGAATCCTATCTAATTTTCAAATGCTCTTTCCTAGATGGATAAAGATACCTAGTAAAATACTGAAAACATCCACCTCTCCCTCATTTATATAATTGCTACTATTACCACTATTTTTAAAGCAGTTTACTATTCTTTGAAAAAAAAAATGTGATAAATGTTTTAAATTCCTATGTAAATTCAGCTGTCAGTATGCTGATTGCCCCCCTAAGTGGTTTACAGATGTCAAAAGAAGAAACAACACTGATGTATAGAATGGATCAGAAAAAGAAAAACCACACATGTGGAGATAAAAAACATGGGGGGACTTCAAAAAGTTCATATAAATTGAGATCAAAATATAAATTTGATTCATATAAAGCATTTTTAAACCTAGGAATACTTTTTAAAATATTCATTTACCATGAACCTTTTGAAGGTACCCCATGAAGGTCTAAGACGAAGACGCCAATAATAAAGCTAAAAAGATAATCGAAAATCACGAGAGACACAGAATTTCTGGTTATTGTGTCAGAATGGATATGGATAACATGAGAGAAGTCAGAAATGAAGACTTTAAGGTTCCAAGGGGAGGGGGAACAATTTTACCACAAAGAAAAAAGGGAGGAAATCAATGGGAGACACTGATTTATTGTGGAAATTGAGGACCTTGAGTTTGAGGTTAATGTGGTAACATCACCATAAAGAAGAATATATTAACTTATATGTAATCAAAGCATGAATTGTTGATTTGCATATAGCAGTTTCTAAAATGTTTGCAGATAGCTGTTCTGCTGAGTGACAGGGAGCAATTTGCCTAACACTGGCTTCACACACACACAAAGCTCACACACTGAATGAGTGCAATCAAGATTGCAGAAAACACTGTATAAGGAATAATTATTGGTACTAAATATTTTAGCACTGAAACACAAACACTAGTTTTTACAAATAAATTTGTCTGTATTTTGAAAGATCAAGAGATTTCAATGTTTATAGTTTGGGGGAGTTTACTTGTAGGTTTTCACTGATATATTTTCCAGTATTTTTTTTTTTTTGTCAGAATAGATTAGAAATTATTCCGAAGAGCTGGCAGTGATACAGACTGAGCCTTCTATTCACTATAACTGTTGTCTGTTTCCCTTCACTGGAGCAGTCGGCTTTCTTAAACAATTAGCTGTCATAAGTAACACACACTCACACACATGCAGTAGATTCTTGCCCACTCACTCTAATAATCCCATAAAATGAAAATAGATGAAATGGAAATAGTGAGTGGTAATAAAAGTTGGAAAACAAGAGGTTTTCTTTTGGATAAATTGGAGAATTCTTCAGCATTCTCCAAATACATATTAGATATGTATTTCTAAAATGTATATTATGAGAAGCTAATTTCTTCTCATACCATTACTCACATGTAAATGTCAAAAGAAAAAAATAGTATCACGCCTTTGGCTTAGGGTGCTCAGTCATTAGATTCTTGTCAAAGCACATGGCTAATATGTGGAATTAGCCAAATATATAGATAATACAAAAACAGCAAAGAAACCTACAAAGATGAGAGGAGACCCAGACTCAAGGCATTCTCTGTATAATGTTAACTTTAACCAGTTAATTACCAAGCAGCTAGACACATAATGCTTTATCAAACAGGGGTTATTAGCTAGAGAATGGCAACCATTAGGCTCCCTCAGCTAAGCTGCCATTTTCAAAAGGAATGCACTGAAAACACACTTGGCAAATACCATATACACAGTGTCACTGTCTAGCAAATGAACTCCTAGCTCAGTCCCAATTGCTGGACAATCTCTCAAGGGTCTCCTAGTCTTTTTCTGTTTGTTCCCTCATCTTGAATAAATACTGACATGATAATACCAATCACTCAGGAATCTATTACAAAGGAGACTTTTGAAACAGGGCCTTGGTACAAACATAAAAACTACAGAGTGTTTACGTTTTTAAATTTGAACAACTAGATCAGCATTCACAGCACGCAGTCTCAGAGAGGCTTTGCTTTTCCACCTAGAGCATCGATTTAGGCCACCTTTATCTGTACACTTCATTGATACTTAACATAGTTAACTTAAGGGATGCCGAGACATCCACACATCACACAGATAGGAGTGGACACCTACCACAACTGGGTTATCTGATTACCCAGAGCAACAAGTACACTATCTGCCACAAACACGTAGAGATAGGTTCTGTTAAGACTAGGATTTGCAGTTATATTTCCTTTTTCTTTCTTGTGAAACTGTTCTGTTCCCTGAAAAGTCAATTGGCTCTCCCATTCCACCGTTGCATTCTCTCTTTGTGTGGCCATAGTATTCAATAGAAACTCCCAGAGTCCAGTGTTGTGCAGTAGAGGGTAAAGCTGCCACCTGTGACACAGGAATTTTATATGGGTGCTAGTCCATGTCCCAGCTGCTTCACATCAGATCCAGCTCCCTGCTTAAGGCCTGGGAAATGCAACTGAAGATGGTTCAAGTACTTGGGCTCCTGCTCCCCATATGGGAGACCTGGATAAAATTCCTGGCTTCAGCCTGGCCCAACACCAGCTGTTGCGGCCACCTGGGAGAGTGAACCAGCAGATGGAAGATCTCTCTCTCTGTCTCTCCAAGTTTTTCAGAAAAAAAAAATTAAAAAATAGAAAACAAAACCAGCTCCAGGAAATATAGGCAAGCTGATATCAAGCACACTGCATATTTAAAATTCAACTTCAGAAAATTTGGTTAGTCTTTGAAAAATGGCCATTAAGACACAACCTCTGTCCTACTCCCAACCTCACCTCCATCTCAACTCCTCTCTGCTTGACAGCCTTGTGGGAGTAGTGTAGCCAGGAGTCTCAGCCTGGATTTTGGAGACAAGGGGATGTGGGCTTCATCCCTGCTCTGTCTCTTGTAGTTCTATACCACTGCATAAAGTACTTCAATTCTCTGAAACTCCTTTCTGAAGTAGATAAAATACTACACGAATCACAAGTTATTGTGTAAGAAAAGGTCTAGAATGGAGATAGCAGAGAATAAGTAAACCTAAGCTATGGTAGTTATTGTCACAAAAATCCAGAGCTCAGGAAGGAAAGATGATATACATAACAAAAGCCCAGAACCTAGTTCTGCACCACCACAGAAAAACCACAATAACCAAAAGCAGTTTTGTGTCCTAAGACAGAAAAGCTCTTCACACACTGATTAAACTGAGGCGATCCCTGTTGTGGGCTGTCTTGGTGGGTATGGAACACTTCTCTTCCAGGGGAATTATACCTTCGAGGACTCTCTTTGGTGTCTCTGGAATGCATACAAAAGACCCAATCAGTTTCATAATAACCAAAGAATTAGCTGGCTTGAAGGAACATTTGTTAATGTCTTGCTACTTTGTCAGTGAAGGTCAGAGAAGCCACAGGGAATTCTCTAGAGACTCCCACAGGAGACTGAGTAGTATATTTCTTGCCTGTGATGCTGAGGGCTCATGGAACCACATCAGCCCTTTACTCTTTACCTAGCATAGGGCCTGGCATAGAACAGCTGCCTTCAAATGCCTGTAATGAGGGAGCAACCAGGTAGGCACTGCAGTTACTCTTGAGCCAGAGAGCAGGCACCTAATAGGGTGGATCTTCTCCCACAGTCGACCTGTTGTTTTCTCTGTGACAAGAGCTCTGATAAGATGGGGAGTGAATTTCAATCACAGGATCTCTTACTCAGCTCTTTAACACAAAGTCCTCTTTTATCAATGCCCCTTTAAATGCTGAGAGTCTTAATGAGCCTCCTCTGTTTGATGAATTTGGTTCAATAAAGACAATTTGGTCTGTCCATACAGCCAACAATCCATTATCAAGAACGTTCCTGCATCCTTGCCCTGTTCAGTCCCTCCCTACCTCAGGCCTGGAAATTTATCTTTTCTTGTAGCATATTTATAAATCATTACTAGACTAGTCTCTTATACAAATTTATAGGACTCCACATAGGCATGGTGTGATTCAAAGAGCACTGGACGTGGATGCTAGAAGAGCTAAGTTCTAATTTGGGACATGACACCAATCAGTTTACATGACCTTGAACAAATCATGGATATCTCATCTGGCTAGACGATGAATCTCTTTATTCTTTTTTTAAATATGAAATTTGAATAAATCCCAGGCTCTAGTATTGGCATAGAAGCTCAATAAATGTTTGTTAGTTTATGAAGTAAATTTAATAATTTAGTGTACAAATTATTTAGAACTTTATCTTTTAATTTGGATCACAGCATATATATGTTATGATTTCATCCTTTAAAAACAATTACCAAAAGACCTATATCTCAATTGCATCTTTGCACATAGGTATATACCCTGAGTATATCTGGAGTTTATATGAATGTGCATATATTTTCAAGTATATGAGCTTGGAAAAGAAAATCCAGACATATTGAGGTTTTTGACATAGTGTTTTCTAGGTGAAGCGTTATGAAGTGAAGGGTGATGTTACTCTAAAAGTGGGAAGAGAAGAGTTGGAAACTGAATCAGAAAGGGAAAATCATCACAGCTTGCTAAAATTCTGTCCACAAATGTGTACATACGGTATGATCACATTTGTTCATTTCTATAATATTATATATTATGTATGTGCACATAAAGAGGAATTTTAAAAACAGTTTAATTTACTGTCTCCTGATTAGGAGATTCAGTCATTTACATTGCTGGTATCCCTGGCTCAGGGACAGAAAAATGGAACATACTCATTGTTTGGCATGGACTTCCAGGGCCTGTCACATCTCATTGTGACGGCATGTAAGGCAAACACTGCCAGTATGAATGATTCATTTCCTTGCTGTCATTCATTTTACCACCTGTTCTTATTGGTCATAGGAGTACTGAAGGTCATAAGAGAACTGTCCCAGGGCTGAGGGTTTGTAAAAAGAGTGAGTTAAAAAGAGCTGGTGAAGGAGAAATTCAAGTGATCACCGTGGTCCCGAAAAGGTCACGTAAAGGGGTTTAAGGATGGGGGTAGGGGGTGGGGTAAAGAGCTCAATGCTGAAAGCACCGAAGAAACTGAAGAGCAGATGGGCCTGAGGAGCAGGCTAGGATATGCAAGGGTATTGTTGGATAAGAGTAATAGATGCAGCTCCACCTTGCAACAAGTGGGCAAGGAACCAGAGTTCTGTGCACACACAGAGGTATGAGGTAAAGATGCCTGGAAGAAGCAAGGTCACAGAACGGCAAAGCTAGGCTGCTTTTCGGGTCACTCCAAGCAGATGAAGAAGTCAACCAGCATGGCAGGGATCCGAGTACGAACGTGAACTGACTGCCCAGTTCACCTACTGCTGTCAACAGAGGATGCTTCCAGGGCCGCTGATGTGAATTACAAGGAGGCATGTGCAGTCTGATGGCCAGAGCTTCTGAAGAAAATACATTATTGTTCTTTGTGCATGGGCATAGTATGGAAAATACTTGAAAATTCTAGTGGGAAAAGAGGACCCAACAGACTAACCAACCCCCTTCCTCCAACTGTGTCTCTTCTGTGGTAGTGGAGAGGAGCTTGGCTGCAGGGAATTAGTGTCCCTACAGGAGATATAGGTTTCAAAAACCAAGAGGCAATGTTGGGAAGATGAGGGATTTGCCATTAATCTGAGAATAAGGGCTTGATGTCCTGTCTACTGCAGAAAATGACAGTAAGGCAACAGAGCTAAAGGAGACAGAACAGTGAAGTCTGCTTACCAAAGACAGCCTACTGGTCGCATGGTGCCTGGGGAGTTCAGGTAGGAGAAAAAGGCCAACATTTCCTGAAGATTCCCAAATATTCGCTCTGTATTTCTGAATACTGGTATTGGATTGAGGCCCAGGAGAGTGCTGCATATAAAAATGATTGCTAGCAGGAAGTGGCAATGGGTAGAACTACTCTATCTATAAATCACACATAGTGCTAGGAAGGACAGCAGGTTTGCAGCTCAAGAGCCTTTTAAAACAGTGGGCAGGAATAGGCAGTGACTGTTAGCAAGCAGAGAAAACATAATGCTAAGTCCAAGTTGTTAGTTGGGCTGCATTGGATGTTGGACATTATTGTAACTCATGTTCAAGTCCAGTTCTTCTTTTAATAACTTGTTAAAATTTATTTATTTGACAGGTCTAGAGTTACAGACAGTGAGAGAGAGACAGACAGAAAGGTCATCCTTCAGCTGGTTCACTCCCCAAATGGCCGCCACAGCCAGTGCTGTGCCAATCTGAAGCCAGGAGCCAGGTGCTTCTTCCTGGTCTCCCTTGCAGGTACAGAGGCCCAAGCACTCAGGCCATCCTCCATTGCCCTCCCGGGCCACAGCAGAGAGCTGGACTGGAAGAGGAGCAACCGGGACTAGAACCGGCACCCATATGGGATGCTGGTGCCGCAGGTGGAGGATTAACCAAGTGAGCCACAGTGCTGGCCCTCAAGCTCAGTTCTGTCTACTGTAAGGATCTGAGAACTACCCACCCTTCATCAGCACCACCTGGACTAAGCTACCTTCCAGAACTCCTTTTTCAACCCCTTCTGTTAGCTTTCACATGGCAACCCGGCTAATCTATATTATTAAAATGTCCTCGGGCATTTATTTTCAGTCCGGAACAGGAGAAAGTATCAATGTCTGCAATGTATGAGAAATGGAATTGGTAGGGGATGAAGATTTGCAGACCATTTAAGTAACAGACATTTGGGAAACCCAAAAGGTACCTTTAACCCTTTTCTACCATATCCTGAAAATGGCCATTAGCTATATACGAATTTACTGAGAAGCCTTGGAGAGGATGAATTAATGTTTTCACTGTGAAATAGGTGAGATAATCTATTTTACTGACAGGCTACTAAATAGTTAAAGTTTAAAAGCTATGCTTCAAGACCACAGTCATTCATAGCACACCCTTTTTAGTTCCAACAGAAAATTACTATATATATTATATATATATGTTTTTATTTATGTATTTTTGTCAATTAT
The DNA here is from genome assembly GCF_964237555.1 of Oryctolagus cuniculus. Classification (NCBI taxonomy): domain Eukaryota; kingdom Metazoa; phylum Chordata; class Mammalia; order Lagomorpha; family Leporidae; genus Oryctolagus; species Oryctolagus cuniculus. The sequence continues at coordinate 81,936,188 of NC_091433.1, read as the reverse complement.
TTCATGTATACTTCAATAAAATAAATTATCCAATCACAGACTAAGTACAAGCATTATCCATTCACCTGTCTGTGCCTCAGTTTTACAACTATGCATTGAGAATAAAGTCAGGAGTGGTTTTCCTCGCTGATCTTGTCAGACATACCACCTATCATCACACATACACTTTTAAAAAACTGACAGAAGAGGGATATTAATTATTAAGAGGTAGTTTTATTTCCTTATTGGTATTTTTTTTCTGAAAAGAGGAACTAAGGAGGGAAACAGGAAATTAGGATTGTTTCTGTTTAAGTGGATGGAAAAATTGACTTGGACAAAGGTACAGAAATGAGGATGGACTGAGAGGCGTACGAGGTGCATTTGTGCAACAGGGAGACATCCATTAAGTCTTGTGCAATGAGCTTCCGTTCTTGCTGTCTAGGGCCAATCACAGCAGAGGAGAGCAACAGCAATATTTCGTAGACATGCTCAGGTGGGATGTGCATCATACAGAGCCCCTTTTGAAACTGTTAGCATCAGACATCCCAGGATCTGCTGTTGTTCAATCAGCTTCTCCCTCAAACACTTTGACAAGGGCTCTAAAATGCCTTACTTTGATAAAAAGCTCCAAATTCTTCTGAAAAGGGAAACAACGTGAATAAACAGACTTTTGATGCTTTCTAAATGATCCCAATGTGATTTAATATTACGTTCTTGGAATTCAATGTTTCCTGAGGCTATCATACAACATAATATATATGAAGAAACTCAACAGTACTTTCATCTGTTGTATGAATTCTGTTAAATTACAGAAAAAGTAAAGTGAAAGTCAGCATATGGGAGGGATGCCACATGAAGCACACAGACAACATGGGCACTCCTGAAAAAGCCCACTATGCCCCTCCCTACACAGGGATTATAGAGGGCCTCAATCAAATCAATGGAAATGTTCCAGTGACTAGTATAAAAAGAAAACAAGGCATATATGGCTCAAATACTGAGAGAGTTAAGGAGGATTTGAGGTTCTGAGAGCGGACATTCTTTTAGCGCAGGTGCTTGCATTCACAGAAGTAAGTGCTGGTAAAGACAGTTCCAGTGCAAGCTTATAACTGGTGTTGCCTCTTCCCTGGCTGGGAGGAAAAGTCTCTTGCTGTATCAGTTACCATGCTATGCCAACTGGCTGCCAAAGGGGCACAGCTCTCACGCTAAAAACCTGTGCCCACTTTGATGGTACTCTACAGATAAGAAATACAACCCTAATCCTTCTGGGGTTCAGAAAACTCAGCAAATCGCTTTTGATGGTGGCCGATGATAGCTCATGCAAGTTTACAGCTCGAATCTAGGAAATGAGAGCAGAAAGTCAGGCAAAATGCATGTGTTACTGTAGACACTGGAGATACCCTGTGGAACAAATTGATCTGGGTCTCTGCTCTAGTGGAGCTTCCATATACAGAGAATACAATTCCAATAATAATTACATAATAAACCAGACAAAAACAAAGCAACATTTGATGTAAAGTGACTCTCTGAGAATAGTGTATCTATTTGTCACAGGCAGCAAACTCTTATGAAGCAGACTTATTGATGCTCCCTTTTTTCATTCCCCATGGGATTTGCCAAATCAATTCTGGCTATCTAGGCACAGTGCAGCACCCTCGACAGCCAATGACAAAGTCAGTGTCAGCTCTGTATTTTTAAAAAGCCAGAGTTATCTACTATTCAACATGCATACTTTTTTAAAAAAGATTTATTTATTTATTTATTTGAAAGTCAGAGTTACAGTTACACAGAGAGAGAAGGAGAGGCAGAGAGACAGAGAGAGGTCTTCCATCCAATGATTCACTCCCCAATTGGCTGGAGCTGCGCCAATCTGAAGCCAGGAGCCAGGAGCTTCCTCCGGATCTCCCACACGGGTGCAGGGGCCCAAGGACTTGGGCCATCTTCCACTGCTTTCCCAGGCCACAGCAGAGAGCTGGATTGGAAGTAGAACATATGGGTTGCTGGCGCTTCAGACAAGGGCATTAACCCACTGTGCCACAGCGCCAGCCCCATGCATACCTGTTTTATGCATCTTTTTTTCCTTTATTCATTCCTGATTTTGGTTCTTCCTTAGTATTTCTCGGAAATTTGGGAACTCCTTGTCTTAGTTATACTGGGGGAAACCAACAAAAGGGATGGATCTCTTTCTCCTTCAGCCAGTATTCTAAAAGGGAATCTGAACAACACAAGATATTAGTTCCAGCTTTGTCCATTGCACTTGAAAGAATTTAAACTGAAAGCTGAGCCTGTACAAGGCAAGCGTGGGGACTACTGAACAGATTCTCCACCAAACTTTTCATCACAATGATGTTCTCTGGGAGAGTTTGAAGCTTTGTCTCAACAACTATGACCAGCCTCTTAACAATGGTGCTTTGGGCTGGCGCTGCGGCTCAATAGGCTAATCCTCTGCCTGCGGCACCGGCACACTGGGTTCTAGTCCCAGTCGGGCCACCGGATTCTGTCCCGGTTACCCCTCTTCCAGGCCAGCTCTCTGCTGTGGCCCGGGAGCGCAGTGGAGGATGGCCCAAGTGCTTGGGCCCTGCATCCGCATGGGAGACCAGGAGAAGCACCTGGCTCCTGGCTCCGGATCAGTGCGGTGCGCCGGCTGCAGCGGCCATTGGAGGTTGAACCAACAGTAAAGGAAGACCTTTCTCTCTCTCTCTGTTCACTCTGCCTGTCAAAAAAAAAAAAAAGGTGCTTTGGCCTTTAGGCTTTGTCTTCAAACACAGAAATGGCTGCCTTTTCTTTGCAATTTCTCTCTGCCCTTGACTGACTTTTGCTGAGGGGGCCACTTTGCTGCCACTGTACAGAGTACCTGCCTGGTTCCTGTTCCTCCCTCATCCAGCCGTCTGGTTGTATGGAATTTTGAATGCCTGCCTGTATGCTAAGCGTTGGTCTGGATCTTGGAAACTGCTGATTCATGGCTCTTTCCTTGACCCACTACCCCAGCTGTTGTGTATTACAGCCCCTGACTGCTGAAATGGTTTCTGATCACGATGAGCTGCCCAGAACTCAGTACTTTGCAATCCTCAAGACTTTGAGCTGAAGTGCTTAGTTTCTTGTTTTCTGTTGAATTACCTTCCAAGCCTTCAAAAAAAATGGAGGAGAAAGAAAAGAAGTAGAAGAATACGAAGAAGAGACGGAAGGAAGAGAAATATACTAATTTAACGCTACTGTGATCAACTATCTGGCCACTAGTCGGGTCCTTTTCAGTTTTTGAAGCCTTTGACTGTTTGAACTTGTTGTGTGTAAAGTACTGAGGATCGTCCACAGCCTGGTTTTCCAACACACTCCTGGGGCTCCTCTCTATCACGTCACATTGCACATATTACTAAATACAAGTTAATTCCAGTATTATCCAAAACATCATTAGAAAAGCAATGTGCTGTGAAAATTATCATAAAAAGAAGCATTCAAAAGTCAAATATAAATGCATTTGAATTATCTATGGTATAGGGTTATTTGTGCCACTGTTCCCCTCCATTAGGGCAGAGCCACAGTTGACTTTCGCTATTATTTCATGGTCTACAAAAACAATCACTGGAAATTGGGTATGAACTACAATTGTGTTCAAATATTTTATGAATTTTATTCAGTATAAACATTCACTTAATTTCTTTCTTCTATGATACCCTACCATGTTACTTCAACATAAAACATATAAGTTACTCTCACTAGTTCTAGAATGTATCAGATCCACCCAGTTGTAAAATTACAGTTCATGATTGCTGAGGGAATCCTTACCTTCCAAAATTGAAAAGCATTAAGCAACTTCTGTACGAAGCACTGTACAGTCAGTTGCGTGGGAAAATTGTAATCAGAGATAGTAGAAAAACTAAAAATATATGGGAACAATTTTTACCCTTGTCTCATGTTCAGCTTTCAGACAGAAGGGGCCTCTTCTGGACTTTGGACCATGAAATATCTTCATGTAGGTCCCTTGAAGTAGAAATCCTTGTATGTTTGTACAGCTTAAAGAGTACTAAATGTGCCTTTAACATACTCCCTTTGCTACATTAAGGCTTCCTACTGCAAAAGTATATGTGGGTGGAGGAAATCAGGTCTCCTAAATCTCTGTGATCTGAAACCCTAGATTTCCATAAAATAAGATGGAAATGAGCTCCATAAACACAAAATTCAGTGAAAGTTACAAAAAGATATGCATCTTTCTATTAATATGTTTTTAAGACAAATAAGAACATGGTAAAAACATAAAAAAGCAACAGTAAAAGAGAGCACAGAACAAAAACTAAAACACTTTTTCATTCCTGAATAGATGAAACATGAACACTAATATTGTCCTTTAACAATGCAGGGATTGATTATTCTTATAATAAGCTTTATTTTTTACTAAAAAAATTTTGAGAATGTTAGCCCATTGAAAAGGTGAAATGCTTTTACACTTATTTAGCCACGGACATTTACTAAGCACCTACAGTGCCCTGGGCATGATTCTTCTTGATATTCCATTGCTTCTTCCCTCACACTTCCAGGCTGTGTTTGCCTTCCTTGGGTATCTAGTTGTTCATCAGTCCTTAGAGCCAGTGCGGTCTACGACAAGATAGATGTGAATAAGCTCATGGCCAAAGTCTCAGTCCAAGTTGCTATAGCACTGATCCTTTTGACCTGAACTCTGGCTTGCTGATAGAGCCTCTGGCTTGCCCAGCTATAGTCTTATCTTCTTCAGATGTGTCATGCTTGAAGTTCCCATAGTCAGTCCAGTACCCTAGCATGTTAATCACCGTGACCTTTGGAGTCAGATCGTCTAGATACAAATATTTGTCCTCTTACTCACTGTATGTCTGACTCTGGGCAATTAATTTAACTTCCACATGGCTCAGGTTCCTCATATGTTAAATGAAAACACTAATAGTACCAATGTTCCTATCTTTAGAGAATGAATAAAATATCTGTAAACTTCTAAGCACTGTGTCTGATACTACTCCACTACTTCGCACTACATCCCAACATTGTTATGTTTTAAAAAGTATTTATTTCATTTATTTAAAAGAGTTACAGGGAGAGATACAGCCAGAGAGAGAGAGAGAGAGAGAGAGAGAGAGATCAATCGATCTTCCATTTGCTGGTTCATTCTTCAAATAACTGCAACATCCAGAGCTGAACTGATCCGAAGCCAGGAGCCAGGAGCTTATTCCAGGTCTCCAATGCCATCTTCTACTGCTTTCTCAGGCCACAGCAGAGAGCTGGATGGGAAGAAGAGCAGTGGGGTCTTGAACCGGCATGCATATGGGATGCAAGCACTACAGGCTGGGGTTTTAACCCACTTCGCCACAGCGCTGGCTCCCAACATTGTTTTTAAAAAAATCATTCGCCTGAAACTGAATGAACGAATCAAGGGTCCTTTCACTTTATATTGTTTTACCAATAATGCTGGCTTGCCTGAATTTCCAAAAATTGTCTACTTCACTTATATGCATATCATGGCTTTTTTTTTTTTTTTTTTTTTTTTTTTTTTTTGTCTTCCTAGAGTTTCATGATGCAGAATCCTTACTGGTGTTTGCTATCTATTTTCATGCTACTATGCAATACAGTCTACCTTGCCAATTGGACTTCCTTCTCAGCCTTGCCACTGTTCCTCCTCTGCTTTGCTCTGACTAACTGTACTTCCATGGCTACAGAGTTGTCCAGTCAGACAGCTCCTACTCTGATTCATCCTAAAATCTATGTCAGAAGTCTTGCATTCCAGACTGGCGTCATCTCTAACTCACCTTTGAGCTATCATCACAACTGGTCAATGTCATGTTGAAGGAGAAGAATATTTAAGATTAAAAAAAACATAGTTTCTTCCAATACTACGTTTTCAGCCCATTATCAGTGAAGCCAAACTTTCCTACAGATACCAAACCTGTCTCAGTTCTCTCAGACAACTCACCTATTAACAAGGCATGACTGACCCAAAATCAGGAAAATAAAGCCTACTGCCAAGCTCTCTCAATCAACGACTTTCCCCAAATTTGATGGCAGCCTGACATTTACTTAGCTACAGACCAAAAATCATGGGAATAGGACAGTACAGTAAAAGCAGAAATTGTTTCATTTAATGTGTTTGATGGTTGGAAAGTGAAATTACCAACTGTGATTATTTTAACAAGCTGAAAAGAGCCTAGTATAACAACTTAAAGGATGAAATAAAAGATTTCTTTCGCAAAGACAAGAGAAGACATATACAATTGTCTGTGATACATAAAAAATGGCCTATCTAATGTGATTCTGAAAGTCATCCCACCAAAACTAAGGAATTATAAGGGCATTTTACGTATCACAAGTTAATTTACATATGCAATAAATATTGGTTTCACTGGCTGACAAACTGTTAACACCCAGAAACACAGGTGTTTTCCTAAAGTAACCCATATTTAAAATTTTATTAATCAGCTGGTGCAGCGGCTCAATAGGCTAATCCTCCGCCTGTGGTGCCGGCACACCAGGTTCTAGTCCCAGTTGTCCCTCTTCCAGTCCAGCTCTCTGCTGTGGCCCGGGAGTGCAGTGGAGGATGGCCCAAGTGCTTGGGCCCTGCACCCCATGGGAGATCAGGATAAGCACCTGGCTCCTGCCTTTGGATCAGCGTGGTGCGCCGGCCGCAGCGCACTTGCTGCAGTGGCCATTGGAGGGTGAACCAACAGCAAAGGAAGACCTTTCTCTCTGTCGCTCTCTCTCACTGTCCACTCTGCCTGTTTAAAAAAAAAAAAAACTTTATTAATTAAAACTGCTGAAATTTAAAAAGAAAAATCAAAGCACAACTGAGTCACCTGAAATAGAATAATTTAGCTAATGCTTTTTGTTGACTAGCCCATAAATAAATCAAATATTTATTTCCATATCTATTATATAGCCCTAATGTTTCATTGAGACAGCCTATGCTGGTTATGGCACATGATCAGCGTCGCCCAGTCAGCACTCCAGGACATTTTCAGGGCATTGATAGATGATTACAATGAGCATCAGAAAAATAAATCTCAGAATTTCTTCTGCATAGAGAGAGATAGGAGTGCAGAGAAACAGACCAGGGGGGTGGGGTGGGGGGTGGGAAGAGAAACCTTCAGTTGGCGATCTAGAACATCCCTGCAAGTCAAATAATAAGGTATTAGGAATCTAAGAACAAGCAATTTTTACTAATTTCCTATCTACATGATATGCTATGTCCACTTTGTCTCTTTCTTCTTTTAAATATGAATTAGCCTTTCTGAAGTTATATCAATTCTTTTGGAAACGTTTTTATACGCTAGGCCCAGTACGTCACCTCTTTTTATATAGATATAGCTTCCAAGCTGCAGGGAGAAAATAGATCTAAAAAGATGGCTCCTTTCCCAAAGTGCTTCAATACAAGCAAGACAGCAGCAACTCCAGACTTATACCCAGCAGGCCTGGGAAGAAACACGACTTAAATGAATTAGATATTGATTGCTTGAGTATTTTTGAAATTCCCTTTAATCCGAATTGGTTCCCTAGACAAGAGATTGGATTCGGACATTAAATGACAGCAAGAATAATTCTTAAAAATACAAAAAGCTCAGAGTCTGTAGGTCCCTTATAGGTCATCTATTCTAAGCTTCAGTTCTTTCCACAACTCCTTTAATGATTTTTCAGATCATTGTCAAGTGCCTCTTGACAAGGAATATTAATTAGTTTATTAAGTAATGGGGTAATTTGCAAGGTTGGAAAACAAGGACTTTTCATTTAAGCTTGGTGATTCTATAACCTCTATTACTGGAAAATTACAAGTCACTTACTCACTTTCAATAGCTATCCCTGTGTGGTTTGAAAAAGAATATGACTTTCAAAATGTCTTAGTAATAGCTTTGGGAGTTTCTTTCAGAAACTCCAAGAAAGATATGCTGATACTCAGCATCTCAGAACAACGGGCAGTAAAGGCCTACTGGAAGAAAATTGTTATGGATACACTACACGAAAACCCAGACCCCAACCTAATGTAACACTGGTAGATGGCTATGCTCTCCTAGCAAGTTTTATTGCATTTTAGACTTATGTATCAGAACTTTACACAGCTGAAAGGGAGAAAAAATTTTACAATTATTTTAAAGTCTCAGAATCTCATAGCACCTAAATTTTCCCTTTATGTTTCATTTCCTTGACCAAACTCAGATGTCAGTTGGAAAAGCAAGTATATTCCCTTACTGTGAAGAAAAGCATACATACTTCTAGGGAAATTCCCCTTTTCTATTTGTTATCTCAGTGCTCATTTCAACTTTGAAAAGCGAGTACCATTATTATTTCCACCGGGCTACTGATGGAAGGGAGCCTCAGAGAGGTCAAGAGGCTCACCCAGCTAATAGATGAAGAAACAAGACCCCAAAGTCAGACTCCTAACCATGTTATCATGGCATCCCCTGAATATTCTAGTATGTGATTTTGATATTTTCCTACAACTAATTGTTACATGCAGTCATACATACAATCTCATTCTTCAAATATATGAGCAGAAACCCAGCCTTGATATGCTATCCATATGCCCTAACACCTTGTATAGGAAAACATAATAGCACAAAGTAAACCAGGCTCTGGAATTAGACTGCTATAGAATCAAATCCCATCCACACGATCTCACAAGAAATCACTTCTTTTGTTCTATTAACTTCACACAGTACATTTTCAGTAAATAAGCAGCTATCACAGAAGAACCTTCTAAGCAGTCAGAAAACTAGATTAATTTTTATTTACAAGGGCTTTGTTTTCACTGTTAAATGAAGCTATACCTGACCATTAAGTTACAATGCTTGGTCAATGGCCGTTTACCTATAAAATAAGCAAAATGAATGCAACTGGAGACCACCATACTTACTGAAATAGGCCAGTCCCAAAAAGACAAATATTACATGCTTTCTCTGGGTTGTGGTAACTAATATACAGGATACAAAAATATACATAATGCATATGACAGAAATTGACATATTGAGATTTGATTATTTTTTTTTTTTTTTTTTTTTTTTTTTTTTTTTTTTGACAGGCAGAGTGGACAGTGAGAGAGAGAGACAGAGAGAGAAAGGTCTTCCTTTGCCGTTGGTTCACCCTCCAATGGCCGCCGCTGCAGCCGGCGCACCGCGCTGATCCTGGCAGGAGCCAGGAGCCAGGTGCTTTTCCTGGTCTCCCATGGGGTGCAGGGCCCAAGCACCTGGGCCATCCTCCACTGCACTCCCTGGCCATAGCAGAGAGCTGGCCTGGAAGAGGGGCAACCGGGACAGAATCCGGCGCCCCAACCGGGACTAGAACCCGGTGTGCCGGCGCCGCAAGGTGGAGGATTAGCCTATTGAGCCACGGCGCCGGCTGAGATTTGATTATTATTTATAGTCTTTGTCTCTGCTTTTGAGGAACAGTGGTTTTTCTACCTACTACTTAATGAGTTCTTTATTTAGTGGAGAGTTAAGCTTGTGATCAGAAAGTAAATTGCAAGCATGTCATTGTAAAAATTAAAAGAAAAATAAACAAAGGAGGAAGAGTGAGGGTGCGAGTGAGAAAGGGAAGACAGAGTCAGAAATATCATTACGCTCTTAAAACTATACATATGAAATATATGAATTGTTCTCTTCACATAAATTTTAAAAAGTAAAAGAAAAATTTACTTTCCTTGTGAAAAAAGTTAAAGAATGTTACCAAAAGAAAACAACCGTCTTAAACTTACATTCGTAAGATTTAACTGTGGATGAGGTAACTGTACAGAAGACCAAAACACCCTGGGCACTGTCTGAATAATGTGGCCATTCACTTTTCCTTTTAACAGAGGATTAGAAACCTACCATCACTAATCTTGGTGTTGTAAATAAAGAGAACCTCATCCTGATTCCCATAACTCCGGGGCAAGGAGGAGCCAAAGAATAGCCTAAAGTCCAGCAGAGGGAGAAGCATATGTACTTAACACTAAGGCTTACATACAGCACTCCCACTTTATTAGACACACTGACTGAACATATGACGTCAGCATATCACTGAAGATGTGGTACAAACCTATATCTTACAAACTATAAATGAGATACTACTTGAGTCCTAACAAGTACCTCAGATAAAAAAATTTTTAAGTGAGGGACAAAATTGAATGTATTAAGTTTAAACTTAACACTGTATAGGATAAGATGTTATATTCACTTGGGTAACTTTCATGATGTTAATTTGATGGCTAAATTGAGAGAACTAATAGACAAAGAAATATCCATTTCTTCAAAACTTCTTGCTAGGGTCAAATATGTCTTTCTTATGAAAATAGATCTACCATATAACCCAGCCATTCCACTCCTGGGAATTTACCCAAACAAAATACAATCAGCATATGAAAGAGTTATCTGTACCTCCCTGTTTATTGAAGCTCAAATCACAACAGCTGAGATATGGAATCAACTCAGACGTCCATCAACTGATGACCGGATAAAGAAAATGTGGTATATCTACACTATGGAATCTACTCATCCATCAAAAAGAATGAAATTCTATCTTGCAACAAAATGGATGCAACTGGAAACCACTATCCTTAGTGAAATAAGCCAGTCTCAAAAAAGAAAAATGTTTTCCTCAATATGTGGAAATTAACATGGAATGCAAAAAATGTATAGGAATGAAATAGAAATTTACTGATATTGTTTATTTTAGACCTTGTTTATACTCCTGTGTAACTGTCTTATGTTTTAGTTGTTGAATACTATGGTTAGTGGTGAATTATTTAGTGGATTAAAATTATGTCTTTGCAAAAACTGAAGAAGAGAGGGGTGAAAGAGAGGGGAATGAAGGGGCAGAGGGCAAAGGGAGTGAGGAAAGTATATTGTCTTTTTGGAACTCTACCAATGGAATGCAAGAAATCTGTTCTCTTTATATTAATAAAAAGAGAAAGAAAAAGAAAACCAATCAGTCTTTCCTCTCTACTGATTTAAATCCTTTTCCATCCTTCTGAACCCTTCAGAAAAGAATGACATAGAGACTGCTTTTGCTCTATTGGCATATATTTACCATGTCTTCCAAAGAGAAGTCTTCATGTCTAAACCAACTTAAATGTACTAGATCCCACTACTCTAAGTCAAGCTAATGTTAACTTTTTTTTTTTTTAAGATTTATTCACTTATTTATTTGAGAGAGGGTGAGATAATGAGCAAGAATGAGATAGAAAGAGAAACTCTTACTCACTACTTTACTCCCCAAATGCCCACAGTGGCTGAGATTAGGTAGAGCTGATGCCCAAGAGCCTGGAACTCAATCAAGCTGTCTCATCTGCATTAGTGGTAAGCTGGAGCTGGGCTCCACACCCATGTTTTCCAACCTGGAACACAATGTCTTAACAGGTGTCCATCATACTCACTAAGCAAAAGACCCACCCCAAGTTACTTTTTAATTAAAACCCATACTCAACACACACAACCTTCTTAATGCAAATAATCTTCTCATCTCTTGCTTCTTGAAACTATGAAAAAATTCTAATGACTGAAAGTCACCCTCTACAGTTTCATTGAGGAGCCTATCATTAGGTTTCTATTAAACAAAACTAGCTTAAGTAAACCAAAGATAAAGAAATAGGAATGGAAGTACTACAAAATATAACTGCCTAGTGTGAGGAAACCCTTATGATACTTATTCAATGTTACAATATCATTTAACAACACAAATACTGTAGAAGTGATTCGTGTAATTTTATTTAACACTCTCTTGCCAGATGTTTAGGGCTGACTCCTTATTGGAAAGGCTCTGTTCCTCCACTGAGTTTGAACATAATACTCTAAGTATTATCATTTCTTTAACAAACAGCTGCCAAAAGTAGCTCCCTGGACCGGAAGCCACAATCACTGGAAGGTTCCCAAGAGACATGCAATTTAGGGAAAATAAAGTTAGTTATTCTGGAATCTAACATGACTCAGAAGAACAGAAGATCATCAGCTCCCAGGTTTGATGATCAAGCTACACTGGCAGGAAGAGCTTTCCATCAGCAGTTGGCCAAAGACCAAGAGATAGAAATGGTTGAGTGGCATTAATCTTCCTTGTAGCCTCCGCCTCCATACAGTACCCTGACTGTCCAATTTTGAGTCCTCTTTGCTCACTCCCATCCCAAGTCTTTTGTAATTGTCAGAGAAGAATGCCCGCTTCAAGCAATGTAGCATGCAATACAACCACCATGACCCCACAGATGATTAAAGCAGACAATGAGTTTTAATGGACTGGGGCAATAGAGATTTCCTTTCTTCTATATCCTCCATCCAACTTGTCATTAGTTATCCTAGTAAACCCACCTGTTCCTCTTCATTCTCAGCCATGCTTTCACTTAAGTTGCTCTGTATTCTAATTCTTCATGTGGATTCATCTGCAACACTTCCATTGCAGACCAATTGTGTCATTCACCTTCCCAGTGTACTCTCACAAAATTGGTTCCTATGGGGCTGGTGCTGTGGCTCAGTGGGTTGACGCCCTGGCCTGAAGCGCCGGCATCCCATATGGGCGCCAGTTCGAGACCCGGCTGCTCTACTTCCCATCCAACTCTCCTAGACCTATGGTCTAGGAAAGCAGTAGAAGATGGCCCAAGTCCTTAGGCCCCCGCACCCACGTGGGAGACCCAGAAGAAGCTCCTGGCTCCTGGCTTCTGATCGGCGCAGCTCCAGCTGTTGCGGCCAATTGAGAAGTGAACCATCGGATGGAGGACCTCTCTCTCTCTCTCTCTGCCTCTCCTCTCTCTGTGTAACTCTGACTTTCAAATAAATAAATCTTAAAAAAATAAATAAAAAACCTGGTTCCTACATACCCTGTAATGTTAGCTGTCCATCTGAAATATACATCCTGGAGTTTGTGAGCACCAGCTGGGGCCAGCAAGCCATTACTAAGATTTCAAAGGCTTAAAGATAATCTTGCACTCAGATGCAAAGGGCTAGAGTATTTTAACTCAGTGTGGCATCTGGTATTCTTTCATGACCCATCAAAAACAGGTCTGGAGCTCATCTTATGGTTCTTCAGGGATCTGAACCTCTCCCTATTCACCAGATGAGGATGAATGAGTGCTGCCTAGTGACTCTGATCCACAGACGAGACTCCTTTAGGGCAAGGGCTATATCATTAATGTTTGTTTTCCCAGACCTAGCACTGGAATATGGTAAATTCTCGATAGGTATTTATTTTTATAAATTTCTGGAAATCTGACAGATGGTTTTATCCTTGTAAGCAGATTAACTGTGTGTGTGTGTGTATGTGTGTGTGTATGGAGAGAGAGACAGAGACACAGAGGGAGGGAGGGTCTCTATTCCCTTGTATAGAACTATTAAATAGAATGGCAGTGATGATAAAGACTTAATCTTCCTGAGAAACAGGGAAGGCAGTTCCTTTCAACTAAATGTCACGTGGAAATCTCTGAGGTGGTCACTGCACACACTTCTCTCTGGACCCCCATGTTCTCTGATGGTATGGACGTGGTGTGCTCCCCCTACATATTAACATAGGGGATTGTGGAGGACAGAGGCTATATTAAGTAATACCCTGAGTGAATTCTTTTCTAGTCTAGACCTGTGTTGGAAGTCACTGGCCACATGAAGATATTGAACAACTGAAATGTGGCCTGAGGGAAATGAGACATGATATAAGTACAAAATCCACAATGGGTTTTGAAGATTTTTATGAAAATTTATAATATTTATATATAGTTTACATTTAATTTATGTAGGTTTTTTATTAATGACATGCTCGTATGTTAACTCTGGGAAAACATACTTTCTGAAAATGTGGCTACTAGAAAGTTACATATAGAGCCCAGATATTCTATTGCTTACTGCCATTCCCAATACAATCTCTCTGAGCTTTAAAACAAGTTGGCTAGAGTGGGATTTGATGGGAATAGCCAGTATGCAATGTAAATCCCAATTAAAAACAGAAAAAATTTCATAGAAATGAGACCCATGGCCCAGTGAGCCATATTTTGCTGGCTTGTCTTTTATTCATGAGCTCTGGCAAGCATAGGCAACCAAATGAAAAGCAGGTTAATGGATGTGTACGTATCTGTTACATTAAAAATTGCCTGTAGGTCTCATTGCATCTTCTCTTGGAGACCCCTTTAGAAAACATGCCCAAACAAGATAAAAAACCTCACAGACATGACTTTGCCAGTATAATACTTTTATAGTTGTCTGATAATAAATCCCAACTTTTTTTTTTTTTTTTTTTTTGCCTAACAGAACATTCTGATGCTGGACAAATCTGGCAACTATCACTTTCATGTCTAAATTTGTCTTCTACCATATAACCAATATTTCCAGAAATTTACATTTTTTTCCTGTATTTCTCCCAAGCAGAAGTAATATGATTTGGCTAGTTCTCAGTAGGGGATTGAGTAATCAAAATTCATGACTGTTCTCCAAACCTCTCTTAGCCAATAGTTTCAGTCAGAGCAGCTAACACAGGGAAAGTACACTGGTTTCAATTTCAGCCTGTTTTACATCTTTCATCCACCTATCACCTGAAAGATTACAAGCCAGATGGCACACAACTAAGGTATTAAAAGCAAAAACAAAAGCTAAGCATGAGGACCTCAGTCATATAGATCTTGGTTCAAATCTGAGCTCTGTTGCTTACAAGAATCACCATCTTCTCATGTTACTAGGGAAGAACAAGTAATTCCATATAGAAAACAATGCCTGGCATAGAGGAGACTCCTACTGAAAGTTACCTTCTTCTCTTTTTCCCACTTATAAAGTAATCCTGTACCTATAAGGTCACATTTACCACAATTATCAACACTGATTCCCTTAAAATGTTAGATTTTTCGATGGTCACAATTATAGGCCTCTTTGGTCCACGAAGGATTATCAACTCTATGGGTTATTTATGAAGGAATTTTATTTCTATAACTGCAGAAATATTGAATATTACATAAGATGAAGCTAAAGACTTTTCCAAGGTTGAACTTCTATGTTTAAAAATATCATCAAAATCTTGGGACCAGAATTGTGGCATAGCAGGTAAAGCCGCCACCTGTGATGCCACCAACATGTAAGGGCCCAGCCTGCTCTATTTCCAATCCAGCTCTCTACTAATGGCCTGGGCAAAGCACTGGATAATGCACAAAGTGTTTGGGCCCCTAAAACCCAAGTGAGAGACCCATATGAAGCTCCTGGATCCAGCCTGGCCCAGGCTTGGCTGTTGGGGCCATCTGGGAAATGAACCAGCAGATGGAAAATCTCTCTCTCCTTCTCTGTAACAAATAAATAAATCTAAATACTTACTTTCTGTGGCTGGGAAGGAACAACCACAATGGGACACTCACTCACTTCCCAGACTTAAAGGACTCCCTGGTTTATTTCTGGGAAAGCACAGAGAGGAGGATTGCTCAGTATGTGATGCCACTGCCCCCACCTATCCAAGGACCTAAGCTGTTCATCAATAGTAATTTTTACAGTTTGCTCAATAGAGCAAAAGCCAATATATTCCCCAATAGAACATGGTTGTAACATTTTTCCTTTCTTTTCTCTGAAAAAATGTGCTCTATCATTGTGTATTCACTCTTACTTACACCAGCTTCACAAATGAAGCATACAGTGATTTCAAATACATGCTAGAAATATCTTTCGTGTTTCTTAATACTTTCCGTTGTTGCTTGGAGGATATTCTATTTCTTTTATTGGTTTTCACTTCACTTATTTTATCATAATTTTGCTTAACTCCTTATCCTGTGACACTTATTTTTATAAAATGTAACAGTAATAAAGATCAAATAACTAAGATATTCTGCAACAAAACCCATCCATTGTCTCCCATTCATTATCTCTCTCCCTTTCTCTGCAACAAGAAATGTTTTCCTATAGTATTAAAAAACCTCTATCCTGGGATAAGTGTAGTCCTCCAAAGTACTTGACTTCAAAGCTGGTGTGGTACTCAGAACACCTGGAGACCTTAATTCAAAACTGTGAACCTGCAAGCCTCTAGGGGCAATCTGCCTTGTCAGGGAAAACGTGCTGTGCCCCAGATTCAATAACAAACAAAATGGAAAAGTTCTTGGAATTCTTATTCCATTTTCCCAAACAGGGAAGCAATCGTTGCTACCTCTAACTGCAAATATCTACAAGTATGTGAGGTTAAAAGATAGAGTTTGTAGGTAATAGATGTCAAACATATAATGAAAACTTACCAATAATGTAATTAATAGAGTGGTTCCCCACAAAACGTGAGTCAACCAGGTCACACAATTCAAAAGGAGTTTAATGGAATAATTCAACATATACTTACAGGGAGCCTACCAGTACATTTTAGTTAGGTACTCTTTAATATAAAAGCATTTCTAAGTATTCTTACTTCCTGTGAAATCAAACTATTTTCTTTCCTAAAATACAACCTCTCTTCAACTTCTATCTGTAATAAAAGTCTTATCATCCTATATGCTCCTCATTTTGCCCCCAAAATAGCTGTGTGGTTGGAAACAAATCTCCCAATCCATGGCAAAAGCTGCTCCAGCCCCATACAGCGATTCTAGAGCTGTATTAGGACAGCAACAGGTGAGATGGTAGAGAGGGGCAGGAGAAAAGGATACCTGTCCAGAAAATTTCATGGCTAGTTATGTATTAATTTTCCCCAAATTGATCCTTCTCTGCAGGTTAAAGATGTGATTATGCATTAAGGTTTTCTTAGTTAGCAAATATTAGGCAAACAATTATTATTGGCCAGATTTTCCCAGTGAGAATACTGAAGCCCAAAGGGGTTAATTAGCCTGCAAGATCACAGGATGAGTAAGAGTAAGCACAGTGACTGGACCCTCTTCAGAGTACTCACAGCACGGTGTAAATCCTTCTTTCACTTTATCACTTTCCCTTATTAGTGCCTTTCCCTGTTTCTTGATGTAAACTTTCAAAAGTGCTTTCTGCTTAACACCATATCTAGAATATATGAAGTACTCTATATTGAAATGACTGAGAAAGCAGAAATTGCTATACTTGTAAGGAAGCCAGTTATTTCTGTACAAGAAAAATTAAAAAAAAAAAAAGAAACCTATTACATATTGCTGACTGGACTAAAGATCTGCCCTTATAGCAAACTACTTTTTCCTAGAAGGGTCGTTTTTTCTCATCTGACAAATTCATAAACTAATGGTTAAGAAAGATTGTATACCTTTGCTTGCAGACACAGCTATTTCTTTGTCTACATTTTGATGTCAGAGAAATTTCTCTTGGTTTTAAAGATGTCATGATTTTTGTCCAAGCAGCAAAAATTTTTTGTATGTGCTATGGTATTTCCCCCTCCAACATTATATTGTGAAAATTCCAAGCATTTTACCAAGTTAAAATAATGTGAGAATCAACATCTTTATCCTAAAACATAGATTCTGTCAGTAACATTTTATTGCACTTACATTCTAACACATCAATCCATTTTTCTTTCTTTTTATACATTCATCAATCCATCTTTTTTTAACAAGAGATGATTATTTTAATTTATTTTTTAAAGAATGCAAATTTCATAAGTACAACTTTAGAAATATAGTGATTCTTCCTACCATACCTGCCCTCCCACCCTTCTCTTCCTCCCTCTCCCCTTCTCAGTCCCATTCTCCATTAAGATTCATTTTCAATTAACTTTGTACACAGAAAATCAACTCTATACTAAGTAAAGATTTTAACAATTTGCACACACACACACACACACACACAAATTGTTTGAGAACTAAGTTTCACAGTTAATTCTCATAATACAACTCATTGAGGACAGAGGGGAGTTAGTACACAGTGACTCCTGTTAATTTAACAATTAACACTCTTATGTATGACGTCAGTGACTACCATCAGTCCATTTTATTTGCTGAGGCATTTATCTCAAAATAAATTTCAGACATACTTCTGCTTCTCTTAAAACTTCAGCATGCTTATCTATGCTACATTACCTTTTTACAATACATGAAATCTTTGTGTCTCATTTTCTATTGAATATAATAATGTAACTTCTTTTTTATTTATTTCCTATGAATTTGGAGAGGGTGGTTGACACTTTCTATTGGTACTGAGGCCCCAAACCTACAAATTAATGCTTACTCAAGAAGGGAGGTTAAGAGGTAGAATCCCAAGAATGAAATACCTAATTGCTTTTGAATATGTAAAATTGTGTTGAGTAAATGCTGCATGAAATTTAAATTACAGCCTTTATTCTTCATTCAAGGAGATAGTGAGAACCATCTTAGTGTTTACTTCATGACTTGATGAATCAACACACAATGGCATAGCGCATTAGATGATTAGAACATCATTACTAGGGCTTAGGTCCACAAGGCAGGGCAAGCAACCACTACCTTTTGAGGTCTTTGTCAAGTGTCTGACAAAGGCAAACTTCCAGGCCTGTATCATCCACCTGTTTATTAGATGCTGGCAGCTTAAAATGGGCACATGGCCAAGGTAGGAAATAATACAAACAGTAATTTTCAAAGTTAATGATCTAAAGTAATTAGAACAGTTGTTTTCAAGTTGTTTGCCAGAGCTCAAAAGCCAGCAAGGAAGAAAACATTTAAGCCCTTAAATAATCTTGTTGAAGTCTCAAACTCAAGTGTAGTTTTCCTATCTCACTGCCATGCTGGTCCATCTGTTGGACACACGCCTCCTCCCCTAGCACTCATTTATCTTATCATCCAAGGCACACAACTTATTTCCTCTGTGAAGGCTTCCTGATCTTTTCCCAGAGTGCTGCTTCTGTTTAGCTCTCATAGCAATTGTTTATGTATCAGTTATTGTTTATAATTTGACAGATAACAAGTTCATCACAATGGTCCGCTCCATCATCAGTACACTGCATCTGCATCTCCATTATTGCAGAAGAGAACGCCAAGGCTGATACTTGGTTTCTGGGAGACATTTGCAGGGATGGTGCATAAATTGAAGTTGAAGTCCACGTCAGATCATGTCAAGTCAATTGGTATAGAGAGGATATTCTCTGAAATTCTGAAAACTCACTGACCAAGGAAAGAAAACATGTTAAGTTAGCAGCAGACAATGAGCCTCCAAATTAATGGAGTCTGGTTGACTCACAGATCACCACTGAAATGCAGGGGTATTTAAGTGGGACTTTTATTTTGGTCAGAGTATTTTCAAAGGGAGCCCTTTTCCTGACAGAAAAACAAAAATATTCTAAGGAAGCTACGATCTGATTTTATGCCATGCCTTTCTTTTGATCACTAAGACGCTCCCTTTCTTTCTTTTACTCAAGTGCATTCTACTTGTTACTGTGTACAAGAAAGGGAGCTCCAATAACAAGAGAAACAAGCTCATTTTGCTCCCCATCCCAGGGGAAGTGGCACTATGGGTCTCTGCCATGTTTGGCAATTTCTTTCCCCTCATCAATTTATCAGAACAGGTTTCCTAGCACGACAGTGACACTGCTTGCATTTCCCCAGCAAATTTATCAGCTCCTGTCATTATAAATCTGAATTTGGATATTTTTAGCTGGACTGGGAAGAGAACAGTTCTCCTGAGACTCAATGTCAATGCCGCTGTATGAATCAGCCCAGCAAGGGGATGGAGAGCTGCAAGCTCAGCCACTGTGTTTTTTTTCCCAGCCAGGGATCACCTCTTTGGCTTGCTGCCAGAGTGCTTTATAGGCTGCTTCAGCTCATAGGGCCAGAGAAGAGCTGTGTCTCCACTTGGCAATGCAACATACCACGCAGCTTTCCCTGACTAATGATCACTCAGGTAAAAAGGAAACCCTCTGCAGGGGAGACAAGGTGGCCTCAAAGAGCAGCTACCCAAACTCAGAGCATGGATGCCGTGCACAAAGCCAACCAACATCTCCAGAGGGGACAGTCAGCCTCAAATGCATTTCCATCTGCAGCTCCTATTTCTACAGCTATTTTTCCAACTTTCCCAACAAACAGAGGAAGACAGGAACTACCACATTCTCACACAATCCCTGCAACCTGACAAATGAGCAAAATATCGCCGTGAAGTTCATAAGAGGATTAACTGTCACTGAATGCAATGCACTGCATTATCCTAATCACTGTTAGTGTCCGTGACTCAGATTTGAGACGGTTTCAATATAAATCAGTTTGGAAAGTGATTTTCTCAGTGTCCTTTCTTCATATTTCCTGTTGTTTTTCTCAGTTATTAAAACACTATTCTGACACTGAGGAGGCCAGCCAAAACGTCCAAGGTTGGGAGAACCTCAGAGTGAAGAAACAGGCGGCCTCTCCCTCGTCTGGAGTCACTATAACATGGAAAAACTTGCCAGGAGGACAGAAAGATGATTATAGAATTTAGGGTTTAGTTTACACAGGGTGGTAAGGATTATTCCCAGCGGATTAGTGCAGGCAGCAAAAACAAAAATACAAAAATCAAGCCTTTAAAAATGACAGCAATACAGAATATGACAGCATTTGATAAGCTAACAGTGCTTCCTCTGAAGTGAAGAAGGGCTGGGGGGGCCCGTCACTGAATTATTCCAGCTGCCACTTTATCAAGCTTTCTGAAGCTTACCAATTTGTTTTACCAGTTCCTGGGGGGAATAAATGACTGTAAAATCTGTTTTATAGTGAGTTATTTCTAGGAAAGATACCTCCTTTCCATTTTGTTCCCATCCTTACTCCTAAATTCCCCAAATGCTACAACAGACCATCTTCACAGGATGTTGTGGAACAAAACGTTTAAAGGCTACATAAAGAGATATGGAAATTTTTTTAAAGATCACTTCAAGGAATTCAGTCACACTAGTTCATAAGTCTTCATTCTTGATCTTTATCTTGCATTGCTGACAACTGTCTTCTAAATTTATTCTCTTTTCGATTAAGACTGTTCTCCATCTTGAGTTTCACCAAGAGTATTACAGGAGCCTCTTAATGATTGATTCTGCCTCTTTATTTCCCCATTCCAAACACTATCTCGTCACTAACATTCATTACTTTTTTTAAGATTTATTCATTTATTTGAAAGGCAGAGCTACAGAAAGAGGCAGAGAGACAGAGAAGGAGGGAGGGAAGAGAGAAAGACAGAGCAAGCAAGCACGTGTGGAGCTTCCATCTGCCAATTTCACTCCCCACATGGTCGCAACAGCCAGAGCTGAGTCGATCCAAA
The DNA here is from genome assembly GCF_964237555.1 of Oryctolagus cuniculus. Classification (NCBI taxonomy): domain Eukaryota; kingdom Metazoa; phylum Chordata; class Mammalia; order Lagomorpha; family Leporidae; genus Oryctolagus; species Oryctolagus cuniculus. Next base: position 81,915,147 of record NC_091433.1, on the reverse strand, counting down.
GCCTGGAGCCAGCTATCTTCTGGTCTCCCATGCATGTGCAGGGGCCCAAGGACTTTGGCCATCTTCCACTGCTTTTCCAGGTCACAGCAGAGAGCTGGATTGGAAGTGGAGCAGTCGGGTCTTGAACCAGCTGTACCACAGCACTGGCCCCCATTCATTACATTTTGCATGAAGGGTTAGTGGTGAGATGATAATGGAGAAATGTGGAATGAGTGGGATTATATATAGATGGAACAGCCAAGATAGCTTAAGGTTTATGTTTTAGTATAAATGAGGAATCGCAGATGATATATATTTTTCTTGAGGAACTGGATTGATGATGAAAATTACTGGAGGGAAAACAAAATTAGGGATGAAAAACAAGAGCCCGTGTTGAATAAGTTCGGAATACCTTGAAATATCAAGGGTATTTTATGCACCTAAAACCGTAAGCTTATAGGATTTGTCAGAGCTGAAAGAGTACATGCTACAGACAAGTTTTAGAAACTCTGTATTGGTGCAGAGGCAAGAGAACATGACTCAGCACCCACACTAAAGTACTCCAATAATCAGAAATTAACAAGAGGAAGCAGTACTACCACATGGACATGAGACACTGATGACTTCAGAGGAAACATCAGAGAATGTGGCAGAGGAACGCAAACAAGGACACTGTTTCAAAGAGAGACTGGATTTAATGGTGGTAAAAGCTGTTGAGAAATCTAGTGAAATTAAATAACTGGGAATGTGGAGGGTTGGTGCCCATGTTTAATAATTCCACATACACATAGTGGCAGCATCCACACTGGATGGTTTGAAGACAAAGTGGGATGTAAAGAAGTAGAGATCATAATGATAACATTTTTCAAGAAGTTTAGTGAACATCAGGCAAAAGAAATAGGGTGACAGAGTAGGATATAAAGTTAAGGAAGGATTTTATCAACAAGGACAGTTAATGTAATTGTCAGGTTGCTCATCTACTAAACAGGTACAACAATAGCACTTCTGAATCTGTGGCTAGGATTAAAAAAAAAAAAACAATCTGTGTGAAGTAGTTAGTACAGTGCCAGACAAATGGCTAAGTACCAAAAAAAAAAAAAAAAATCAAGTGCATCATATTCAGGTCTGCATTAGGATCCATACTAAAACACTATTATAGGCTGGCGCCGTGGCTCACTAGGCTAATCCTCCGCCTTGCGGCGCCGGCACACCGGGTTCTAGTCCCAGTCGGGGCGTCGGATTCTGTCCCGGTTGCCCCTCTTCCAGGCCAGCTCTCTGCTGTGGCCAGGGAATGCAGTGGAGGATGGCCCAAGTACTTGGGCCCTGCACCCCATGGGAGACCAGGATAAGTACCTGGCTCCTGCCATCGGATCAGCGCGGTGCGCCAGCCGCAGCGCGCCGGCCGTGGCGGCCATTGGAGGGTGAACCAACGGCAAAGGAAGACCTTTCTCTCTGTCTCTCTCTCACTGTCCACTCTGCCTGTCAAAAAAACAAAAACAAAAACAAAAAAACACTATTATAGTTCTTTTGTGTATCTTTCTTCTTAGTTGGAGAACATAACAATCATTTAGCAAGTAAATTTTTCTTGAATTAAACTGCAACTGAACTGAATTTATAAAAAAAAAAAAAACAGAAAGAATATGGACAGTGCATTCAAATAGCAAAGAGTTCTTTGATTTCAACAGAAGGGGCCAAGTCCTTTCTAGATTATGGTTCACAACTGACCTTGTCATAAGCCATATATAGCACACCCTGTAGGGGACAGGGAAAAGGTTCCTTGTGGCATGAATCATCATGTTAGTAGCCAAGTCACCTCTCATTTGGATTTATGAATGTCATATTCTTTATTGACTCTCAGAAGAGTTCCTAATCAGAAAGATTCCAAGCAGGTTTCAGTCATCTCATTAGGACACAGGAAATTGGATAAAGAGGATAACCTCTGAAATCCTCCCTTAGTCATTGATCTTTGGGAAATTAGCCCTCTATGGCTTAGATCACTCTGCAGATTATAAACATGTCCAGTAAATATGACCTCCATCTAGATTTGCCCAGCAATTGCAACAGCATTTGGCAGCAAAGAAAATGCCTGCCAAGATCCAAGCAGCTGTAGCAGGTGCTGTAAATCAATGCAGGATACTTTTATGGCTCTGTATTCCATTGGGGCTCACAGCCTTCCAAGCAGTTTATCTGCATAGATTTCAGGGTGGCAAAGTGGCACTATGAACACACAACTCCCACATCCATTTTCTTCCCATTTACCTGAATGTCAAAGTTGTTGAGCAAGAAAACTATATTGTTCAATAAGGAAACATTCTAGATAGAGGACACATGTCAGCACAAAAAAGTGCCCCAGGAAATTAAATGGTAAGAAAAGAAAGGACAAAGATAATGATACTTCGGTAAATAACTCTGTTTAAACTATACTCATTTATTTTGTAGAAATATATCATACACATACAGATGTATAATTATTATATATCAAGAAGTATATGCATGTGTATACATATTTCAGTTGCCAAAGCTGCTACCCCTTAATAAACATATCTAGTAACTAAAGTCAAAGACACAAAGGATTCAAAACAGTCCTTGTAAGTTGCATTTCTATGTATGTTTAGATGACATATCATTGATATGATCAATATTTAATATTATAAAGGTGTATGATTGTGTATGTCAGCATTCTGTCTCTAAAACACCTGAGAGAAGCAACTTATGAAGATCGTGGAAGCTCACAGTCCAAGACTGGGAAGCCCCATCGGTCTAGTTTCTGATGAAGGAAGTGGATGGCAGAAACTATAAGAGCAAACATCATATGGCAAGCCAGGAAGCAGACACCAAATAGGCCTGACTTATATCACCAACCCTCTTGCCAAATCTACCTTCTGAAGATACACCCCAAGTGACCTTAGGATCTCTCATTACACCCATCTTCTAGATATCCTAATTGGATCAGGTCCCCACCCTTTCCCAATAGCATCGCTCTGGGGTCAATCCTTTAACACATGGGTCTTTGGGGGACAACACAACTAACATCCAAACTATAGCAGCTTGTATGGTATTGACTGGAACTAATGGGTTAATGGGTATGGGTGTCACAATTCAGCCAGTCTTTAGAAACAGTGAAAATAGTTTCCAAGTCAGGGAAAGAGTTTCTTTTCCATAGTACTATTGAGATCCTAAAACAGATACTGAAAAAGAGTAATGGCTGTAAGAAAAATGAAAACGTGGCCAAAAACGGGGTGTGGAGAGGAATCAACAACATGCCTAAAGATTAGAAGAAAAGGTTATATATTAAACTAT